>NW_028127023.1:0-81645 GCF_965231255.1 Vanellus vanellus
GATGGAGTCCGCAGGAAAGCAGAGAGGGCCAAATTGTCTGGGGCATTTGAAGGGGTTCTAGGAGGCAGTGAGGACCAGCATCACTTTTCCCCGCTGGCACCTTTGCTGTGGCAGCAAAAGCTGGACGTTTGTCTTTTTTGCTCCGGAGGCTGCCGAAAGCGAAAACAGGTGCTTTTGAGGATGGAGTCCGCAGGAAAGCAGAGAGTGCCAAATTGTCTGAGGCATTTGAAGAGGTTCCAGGAGGCAGTGAGAACCAGCATTACTTTTCCCCGCTGGCACCTTTGCTGTGGCAGCAAAAGCTGGACGTTTGTCTTTTTTGCTCCGGAGGTTGCCGAAAGCGAAAACAGGTGCTTTTGAGGATGGAGTCCGCAGGAAAGCAGAGAGGGCCAAATTGTCTGGGGCATTTGAAAGGGTTCCAGGAGGCAGTGAGAACCAGCATTACTTTTCTCCGCTGGCACCTTTGCTGTGGCAGCAAAAGCTGGACGTTTGTCTTTTTTGCTCCGGAGGCTGCCGAAAGCGAAAACAGGTGCTTTTGAGGATGGAGTCCGCAAGAAAGCAGAGAGGGCCAAATTGTCTGGGGCATTTGAAGAGGTTCCAGGAGGCAGTAAGAACCAGCATTACTTTTCCCCGCTGGCACCTTTGCTGTGGCAGCAAAAGCTGGACGTTTGTCTTTTTTGCTCCGGAGGCTGCCGAAAGCGAAAACAGGTGCTTTTGAGGATGGAGTCCGCAGGAAAGCAGAGAGGGCCAAATTGTCTGGGGCATTTGAAAGGGTTCCAGGAGGCAGTGATAACCAGCATCACTTTTCCCCTCTGGAACCTTTGCTGTGGCAGCAAAAGCTGGACGTTTGTCTTTTTTGCTCCGGAGGCTGCCGAAAGCGAAAACAGGTGCTTTTGAGGATGGAGTCCGCAGGAAAGCAGACAGGGCCAAATTGTCTATGGCCTTTGAAGATGTTCCAGGAGGCAATGAGGACCAGCATCACTTTTCCCCGCTGGCACCTTTGCTGTGGCAGCAAAAGCTGGACGTTTGTCTTTTTTGCTCCGGAGGTTGCCGAAAGCGAAAAAAGGTGCTTTTGAGGATGGAGTCCGCAGGAAAGCAGAGAGGGCCAAATTGTCTATGGCCTTTGAAGAGGTTCCAGGAGGCAATGAGGACCAGCATCACTTTTCCCCGCTGGCACCTTTGCTGTGGCAGCAAAAGCTGGACGTTTGTCTTTTTACCAACGGAGGCTGCCGAAGGCGACAACAGGCGCTTTTGAGGATGGAGTCCGCAGGAAAGCAGAGAGGGCCAAATTGTCTGGGGCATTTGAAGGGGTTCTAGGAGGCAGTGAGGACCAGCATCACTTTTCCCCGCTGGCACCTTTGCTGTGGCAGCAAAAGCTGGACGTTTGTCTTTTTTGCTCCGGAGGATGCCGAAAGCGAAAACAGGTGCTTTTGAGGATGGAGTCCACAGGAAAGCAAAGAGGGCCAAATTGTCTGTGGCATTTGAAAGGGTTCCAGGAGGCAGTGAGAACCAGCATTACTTTTCCCCGCTGGCACCTTTGCTGTGGCAGCAAAAGCTGGACGTTTGTCTTTTTTGCTCCGGAGGATGCCGAAAGCGAAAACAGGTGCTTTTGAGGATGGAGTCCGCAGGAAAGCAGAGAGGGCCAAATTGTCTGGGGCATTTGAAAGAGTTCCAGGAGGCAGTGAGAACCAGCATCACTTTTCCCCGCTGGCACCTTTGCTGTGGCAGCAAAAGCTGGACGTTTGTCTTTTTTGCTCCGGAGGGCGCCGAAAGCGAAAAAAGGTGCTTTTGAGGATGGAGTCCGCAGGAAAGCAGAGAGGGCCAAATTGTCTATGGCCTTTGAAGAGGTTCCAGGAGGCAATGAGGACCAGCATCACTTTTCCCCGCTGGCACCTTTGCTGTGGCAGCAAAAGCTGGACGTTTGTCTTTTTTGCTCCGGAGGCTGCCGAAAGCGAAAACAGGTGCTTTTGAGGATGGAGTCCGCAGGAAAGCAGAGAGAGCCAAATTATCTGGGGCATTTGAAAGAGTTCCAGGAGGCAGTGAGAACCAGCATCACTTTTCCCCGCTGGCACCTTTGCTGTGGCAGCAAAAGCTGGACGTTTGTCTTTTTACCACCGGAGGGCGCCGAAAGCGAAAACAGGTGCTTTTGAGGATGGAGTCCGCAGGAAAGCAGAGAGTGCCAAATTGTCTGGGGCATTTGAAGAGGTTCCAGGAGGCAGTGAGAACCAGCATTACTTATCCCCGCTGGCACCTTTGCTGTGGCAGCAAAAGCTGGACGTTTGTCTTTTTTGCTCCGGAGGTTGCCGAAAGCGAAAAAAGGTGCTTTTGAGGATGGAGTCTGCAGGAAAGCAGAGAGGGCCAAATTGTCTGTGGCATTTGAAAGGGTTCCAGGAGGCAGTGAGAACCAGCATTACTTTTCCCCGCTGGCACCTTTGCTGTGGCAGCAAAAGCTGGACGTTTGTCTTTTTTGCTCCGGAGGTTGCCGAAAGCGAAAAAAGGTGCTTTTGAGGATGGAGTCCGCAGGAAAGCAGAGAGGGCCAAATTGTCTGTGGCATTTGAAAGGGTTCCAGGAGGCAGTGAGAACCAGCATTACTTTTCCCCGCTGGCACCTTTGCTGTGGCAGCAAAAGCTGGACGTTTGTCTTTTTTGCTCCGGAGGATGCCGAAAGCGAAAACAAGTGCTTTTGAGGATGGAGTCTGCAAGATAGCAGAGAGGGCCAAATTGTCTGAGGCATTTGAAGAGGTTCCAGGAGACAGTGAGAACCAGCATCACTTTTCCCCGCTGGCACCTTTGCTGTGGCAGCCAAAGCTGGACGTTTGTCTTTTTTGCTCCGGAGGCTGCCGAAAGCGAAAACAAGTGCTTTTGAGGATGGGGTCCGCAGGAAAGCAGAGAGGGCCAAATTGTCTGTGGCATTTGAAAGAGGTTCCAGGAGGCAGTGAGAACCAGCATTACTTTTCCCCGCTGACACCTTTGCTGTGGCAGCAAAAGCTGGACGTTTGTCTTTTTTGCTCCGGAGGATGCCGAAAGTGAAAACAGGTGCTTTTGAGGATGGAGTCCGCAAGAAAGCAGAGAGGGCCAAATTGTCTGAGGCATTTGAAGAGCTTCCATGAGACAGTGAGAACCAGCATTACTTTTCACCGCTGGCACCTTTGCTGTGGCAGCAAAAGCTGGACGTTTGTCTTTTTTGCTCCGGAGGCTGCCGAAAGCGAAAACAAGTGCTTTTGAGGATGGGGTCCGCAGGAAAGCAGAGAGGGCCAAATTGTCTGTGGCATTTGAAGAGGTTCCAGGAGGCAGTGAGAACCAGCATTACTTTTCCCCGCTGGCACCTTTGCTGTGGCAGCAAAAGCTGGACGTTTGTCTTTTTTGCTCCGGAGGTTGCCGAAAGCGAAAACAGGTGCTTTTGAGGATGGAATCCGCAGGAAAGCAGAGAGGGCCAAATTGTCTGTGGCATTTGAAAGAGTTCCAGGAGGCAGTGAGAACCAGCATCACTTTTCCCCGCTGGCACCTTTGCTGTGGCAGCAAAAGCTGGACGTTTGTCTTGTTACCAACGGAGGCTGCCGAAAGTGAAAACAGGCGCTTTTGAGGATGGAGTCCGCAGGAAAGCAGAGAGGGCCAAATTGTCTGAGGCATTTGAAGGGGTTCTAGGAGGCAGTGAGGACCAGCATCACTTTTCCCCGCTGGCACCTTTGCTGTGGCAGCAAAAGCTGGACGTTTGTCTTTTTTGCTCCGGAGGCTGCCGAAAGCGAAAACAGGTGCTTTTGAGGATGGAGTCCGCAGGAAAGCAGAGAGTGCCAAATTGTCTGTGGCATTTGAAGAGGTTCCAGGACGCACTGAGAACCAGCATTACTTTTCCCCGCTGGCACCTTTGCTGTGGCAGCAAAAGCTGGACGTTTGTCTTTTTTGCTCCGGAGGTTGCCGAAAGCGAAAACAGGTGCTTTTGAGGATGGAGTCCGCAGGAAAGCAGAGAGGGCCAAATTGTCTGGGGCATTTGAAGAGGTTCCAGGAGGCAGTGAGAACCAGCATTACTTATCCCCGCTGGCACCTTTGCTGTGGCAGCAAAAGCTGGACGTTTGTCTTTTTTGCTCCGGAGGTTGCCGAAAGCGAAAAAAGGTGCTTTTGAGGATGGAGTCCGCAGGAAAGCAGAGAGGGCCAAATTGTCTGTGGCATTTGAAAGGGTTCCAGGAGGCAGTGAGAACCAGCATTACTTTTCCCCGCTGGCACCTTTGCTGTGGCAGCAAAAGCTGGACGTTTGTCTTTTTTGCTCCGGAGGATGCCGAAAGCGAAAACAAGTGCTTTTGAGGATGGAGTCTGCAAGAAAGCAGAGAGGGCCAAATTGTCTGAGGCATTTGAAGAGCTTCCAGGAGACAGTGAGAACCAGCATTACTTTTCACCGCTGGCACCTTTGCTGTGGCAGCAAAAGCTGGACGTTTGTCTTTTTTGCTCCGGAGGCTGCCGAAAGCGAAAACAAGTGCTTTTGAGGATGGGGTGCGCAGGAAAGCAGAGAGGGCCAAATTGTCTGTGGCATTTGAAGAGGTTCCAGGAGGCAGTGAGAACCAGCATTACTTTTCCCCGCTGGCACCTTTGCTGTGGCAGCAAAAGCTGGACGTTTGTCTTTTTTGCTCCGGAGGTTGCCGAAAGCGAAAACAGGTGCTTTTGAGGATGGAGTCCGCAGGAAAGCAGAGAGGGCCAAATTGTCTGGGGCATTTGAAAGAGTTCCAGGAGGCAGTGAGAACCAGCATCACTTTTCCCCGCTGACACCTTTGCTGTGGCAGCAAAAGCTGGACGTTTGTCTTTTTACCAACGGAGGCTGCCGAAAGCGAAAACAGGCGCTTTTGAGGATGGAGTCCGCAGGAAAGCAGAGAGGGCCAAATTGTCTGGGGCATTTGAAGGGATTCTAGGAGGCAGTGAGGACCAGCATCACTTTTCCCCGCTGGCACCTTTGCTGTGGCAGCAAAAGCTGGACGTTTGTCTTTTTTGCTCCGGAGGCTACCGAAAGCGAAAACAGGTGCTTTTGAGGATGGAGTCCGCAGGAAAGCAGAGAGTGCCAAATTGTCTGTGGCATTTGAAGAGGTTCCAGGAGGCAGTGAGAACCAGCATTACTTTTCCCCGCTGGCACCTTTGCTGTGGCAGCAAAAGCTGGACGTTTGTCTTTTTTGCTCCGGAGGTTGCCGAAAGCGAAAACAGGTGCTTTTGAGGATGGAGTCCGCAGGAAAGCAGAGAGGGCCAAATTGTCTATGGCCTTTGAAGAGGTTCCAGGAGGCAGTGAGAACCAGCATCACTTTTCCCCGCTGGCACCTTTGCTGTGGCAGCAAAAGCTGGACGTTTGTCTTTTTACCACCGGAGGGCGCCGAAAGTGAAAAAAGGTGCTTTTGAGGATGGAGTCCGCAGGAAAGCAGAGAGGGCCAAATTGTCTATGGCCTTTGAAGAGGTTCCAGGAGGCAATGAGGACCAGCATCACTTTTCCCCGCTGGCACCTTTGCTGTGGCAGCAAAAGCTGGACGTTTGTCTTTTTTGCTCCGGAGGCTGCCGAAAGCGAAAACAGGTGCTTTTGAGGATGGAGTCCGCAGGAAAGCAGAGAGAGCCAAATTGTCTGTGGCATTTGAAAGAGTTCCAGGAGGCAGTGAGAACCAGCATCACTTTTCCCCGCTGGCACCTTTGCTGTGGCAGCAAAAGCTGGACGTTTGTCTTTTTTGCTCCGGAGGTTGCCGAAAGCGAAAACAGGTGCTTTTGAGGATGGAGTCCGCAGGAAAGCAGAGAGTGCCCAATTGTCTGGGGCATTTGAAGAGGTTCCAGGAGGCAGTGAGAACCAGCATTACTTATCCCCGCTGGCACCTTTGCTGTGGCAGCAAAAGCTGGACGTTTGTCTTTTTTGCTCCGGAGGTTGCCGAAAGCGAAAAAAGGTGCTTTTGAGGATGGAGTCCGCAGGAAAGCAAAGAGGGCCAAATTGTCTGTGGCATTTGAAAGGGTTCCAGGAGGCAGTGAGAACCAGCATTACTTTTCCCCGCTGGCACCTTTGCTGTGGCAGCAAAAGCTGGACGTTTGTCTTTTTTGCCCTGGAGGATGCCGAAAGCGAAAACAGGTGCTTTTGAGGATGGAGTCCGCAAGAAAGCAGAGAGGGCCAAATTGTCTGAGGCATTTGAAGAGCTTCCAGGAGACAGTGAGAACCAGCATTACTTTTCACCGCTGGCACCTTTGCTGTGGCAGCAAAAGCTGGACGTTTGTCTTTTTTGCTCCGGAGGCTGCCGAAAGCAAAAACAATTGCTTTTGAGGATGGAGTCCGCAGGAAAGCAGAGAGGGCCAAATTGTCTGTGGCATTTGAAGAGGTTCCAGGAGGCAGTGAGAACCAGCATTACTTTTCCCCGCTGGCACCTTTGCTGTGGCAGCAAAAGCTGGACGTTTGTCTTTTTTGCTCCGGAGGTTGCCGAAAGCGAAAACAGGTGCTTTTGAGGATGGAATCCGCAGGAAAGCAGAGAGGGCCAAATTGTCTGGGGCATTTGAAAGAGTTCCAGGAGGCAGTGAGAACCAGCATCACTTTTCCCCGCTGGCACCTTTGCTGTGGCAGCAAAAGCTGGACGTTTGTCTTTTTTGCTCCGGAGGCTGCCGAAAGTGAAAACAGGCGCTTTTGAGGATGGAGTCCGCAGGAAAGCAGAGAGGGCCAAATTGTCTGAGGCATTTGAAGGGGTTCTAGGAGGCAGTGAGGACCAGCATCACTTTTCCCCGCTGGCACCTTTGCTGTGGCAGCAAAAGCTGGACGTTTGTCTTTTTTGCTCCGGAGGCTGCCGAAATCGAAAACAGGTGCTTTTGAGGATGGAGTCCGCAGGAAAGCAGAGAGGGCCAAATTGTCTGTGGCATTTGAAGAGGTTCCAGGAGGCAGTGAGAACCAGCATTACTTTTCCCCGCTGGCACATTTGCTGTGGCAGCAAAAGCTGGACGTTTGTCTTTTTTGCTCCGGAGGTTGCCGAAAGCGAAAACAGGTGCTTTTGAGGATGGAGTCCGCAGGAAAGCAGAGAGGGCCAAATTGTCTGGGGCATTTGAAGAGGTTCCAGGAGGGAGTTAGAACCAGCATCACTTTTCCCCGCTGGCACCTTTCTGCGGCAGCAAAAGCTGGACGTTTGTCTTTTTACCACCGGAGGGCGCAGAAAGTGAAAACAGGTGCTTTTGAGGATAGAGTCCGCAGTAAAGCAGAGAGGGCCAAGTTGTCTGTGGCATTTGAAAGGGTTCCAGGAGGCAGTGAGAACCAGCATTACTTTTCTCCGCTGGCACCTTTGCTGTGGCAGCAAAAGCTGGACGTTTGTCTTTTTTGCTCCGGAGGCTGCCGAAAGCGAAAACAGGTGCTTTTGAGGATGGAGTCCGCAGGAAAGCAGAGAGGGCCAAATTGTCTGGGGCATTTGAAGAGGTTCCAGGAGGCAGTCAGAACCAGCATTACTTTTCCCCGCTGGCACCTTTGCTGTGGCAGCAAAAGCTGGATGTTTGTCTTTTTACCAAGGGAGGGCGCCGAAAGTGAAAAAAGGTGCTTTTGAGGATAGATTCCGCAGGAAAGCAGAGAGGGCCAAATTGTCTGTGGCATTTGAAAGAGTTCCAGGAGGCAGTGAGAACCAGCATCACTTTTCTCCGCTGGCACCTTTGCTGTGGCAGCAAAAGCTGGACGTTTGTCTTTTTTGCTCCGGAGGCTGCCGAAAGCGAAAACAGGTGCTTTTGAGGATGGAGTCCACAGGAAAGCAGAGAGGGCCAAATTGTCTGTGGCATTTGAAAGGGTTCCAGGAGGCAGTGAGAACCAGCATTACTTTTCCCCGCTGGCACCTTTGCTGTGGCAGCAAAAGCTGGACGTTTGTCTTTTTTGCTCCGGAGGCTGCCGAAAGCGAAAACAGGTGCTTTTGAGGATGGAGTCCGCAGGAAAGCAGAGAGGGCCAAATTGTCTGGGGCATTTGAAAGAATTCCAGGAGGCAGTGAGAACCAGCATTACTTTTCCCCGCTGGCACCTTTGCTGTGGCAGCAAAAGCTGGACGTTTGTCTTTTTTGCTCCGGAGGTTGCCGAAAGCGAAAACAGGTGCTTTTGAGGATGGAGTCCGCAGGAAAGCAGAGAGGGCCAAATTGTCTGCGGCATTTGAAAGGGTTCCAGGAGGCAGTGAAAACCAGCATTACTTTTCCCCGCTGGCACCTTTGCTGTGGCAGCAAAAGCTGGATGTTTGTCTTTTTACCACCGGAGGGCGCCGAAAGTGAAAAAAGGTGCTTTTGAGGATAGATTCCGCAGGAAAGCAGAGAGGGCCAAATTGTCTGTGGCATTTGAAAGAGTTCCAGGAGGCAGTGAGAACCAGCATTACTTTTCTCCGCTGGCACCTTTGCTGTGGCAGCAAAAGCTGGACGTTTGTCTTTTTTGCTCCGGAGGCTGCCGAAAGCGAAAACAGGTGCTTTTGAGGATGGAGTCCACAGGAAAGCAGAGAGGGCCAAATTGTCTGTGGCATTTGAAAGGGTTCCAGGAGGCAGTGAGAACCAGCATTACTTTTCCCCGCTGGCACATTTGCTGTGGCAGCAAAAGCTGGACGTTTGTCTTTTTTGCTCCGGAGGATGCTGAAAGCGAAAACAGGTGCTTTTGAGGATGGAGTCCGCAGGAAAGCAGAGAGGGCCAAATTGTCTGTGGCATTTGAAAGAGTTCCAGGAGGCAGTGAGAACCAGCATTACTTTTCCCCGCTGGCACCTTTGCTGTTGCAGCAAAAGCTGGACGTTTGTCTTTTTTGCTCCGGAGGCTGCCGAAAGCGAAAACAGGTGCTTTTGAGGATGGAGTCCGCAGGAAAGCAGAGAGGGCCAAATTGTCTGGGGCATTTGAAAGAATTCCAGGAGGCAGTGAGAACCAGCATTACTTTTCCCCGCTGGCACCTTTGCTGTGGCAGCAAAAGCTGGACGTTTGTCTTTTTTGCTCCGGAGGTTGCCGAAAGCGAAAACAGGTGCTTTAGAGGATGGAGTCCGCAGGAAAGCAGAGAGGGCCAAATTGTCTGCGGCATTTGAAAGGGTTCCAGGAGGCAGTGAAAACCAGCATTACTTTTCCCCGCTGGCACCTTTGCTGTGGCAGCAAAAGCTGGATGTTTGTCTTTTTACCACCGGAGGGCGCCGAAAGTGAAAAAAGGTGCTTTTGAGGATAGATTCCGCAGGAAAGCAGAGAGGGCCAAATTGTCTGTGGCATTTGAAAGAGTTCCAGGAGGCAGTGAGAACCAGCATTACTTTTCTCCGCTGGCACCTTTGCTGTGGCAGCAAAAGCTGGACGTTTGTCTTTTTTGCTCCGGAGGCTGCCGAAAGCGAAAACAGGTGCTTTTGAGGATGGAGTCCACAGGAAAGCAGAGAGGGCCAAATTGTCTGTGGCATTTGAAAGGGTTCCAGGAGGCAGTGAGAACCAGCATTACTTTTCCCCGCTGGCACCTTTGCTGTGGCAGCAAAAGCTGGACGTTTGTCTTTTTTGCTCCGGAGGTTGCCGAAAGCGAAAAAAGGTGCTTTTGAGGATGGAGTCCGCAGGAAAGCAGAGAGGGCCAAATTGTCTGGGGCATTTGAAGAGGTTCCAGGAGGCAGTGAGAACCAGCATTACTTATCCCCGCTGGCACCTTTGCTGTGGCAGCAAAAGCTGGACGTTTGTCTTTTTTGCTCCGGAGGTTGCCGAAAGCGAAAAAAGGTGCTTTTGAGGATGGAGTCCGCAGGAAAGCAAAGAGGGCCAAATTGTCTGTGGCATTTGAAAGGGTTCCAGGAGGCAGTGAGAACCAGCATTACTTTTCCCCGCTGGCACCTTTGCTGTGGCAGCAAAAGCTGGACGTTTGTCTTTTTTGCTCCGGAGGCTGCCGAAAGCAAAAACAATTGCTTTTGAGGATGGAGTCCGCAGGAAAGCAGAGAGGGCCAAATTGTCTGTGGCATTTGAAGAGGTTCCAGGAGGCAGTGAGAACCAGCATTACTTTTCCCCGCTGGCACCTTTGCTGTGGCAGCAAAAGCTGGACGTTTGTCTTTTTTGCTCCGGAGGTTGCCGAAAGCGAAAACAGGTGCTTTTGAGGATGGAATCCGCAGGAAAGCAGAGAGGGCCAAATTGTCTGGGGCATTTGAAAGAGTTCCAGGAGGCAGTGAGAACCAGCATCACTTTTCCCCGCTGGCACCTTTGCTGTGGCAGCAAAAGCTGGACGTTTGTCTTTTTTGCTCCGGAGGCTGCCGAAAGTGAAAACAGGCGCTTTTGAGGATGGAGTCCGCAGGAAAGCAGAGAGGGCCAAATTGTCTGAGGCATTTGAAGGGGTTCTAGGAGGCAGTGAGGACCAGCATCACTTTTCCCCGCTGGCACCTTTGCTGTGGCAGCAAAAGCTGGACGTTTGTCTTTTTTGCTCCGGAGGCTGCCGAAATCGAAAACAGGTGCTTTTGAGGATGGAGTCCGCAGGAAAGCAGAGAGGGCCAAATTGTCTGTGGCATTTGAAGAGGTTCCAGGAGGCAGTGAGAACCAGCATTACTTTTCCCCGCTGGCACATTTGCTGTGGCAGCAAAAGCTGGACGTTTGTCTTTTTTGCTCCGGAGGTTGCCGAAAGCGAAAACAGGTGCTTTTGAGGATGGAGTCCGCAGGAAAGCAGAGAGGGCCAAATTGTCTGGGGCATTTGAAGAGGTTCCAGGAGGGAGTTAGAACCAGCATCACTTTTCCCCGCTGGCACCTTTCTGCGGCAGCAAAAGCTGGACGTTTGTCTTTTTACCACCGGAGGGCGCAGAAAGTGAAAACAGGTGCTTTTGAGGATAGAGTCCGCAGTAAAGCAGAGAGGGCCAAGTTGTCTGTGGCATTTGAAAGGGTTCCAGGAGGCAGTGAGAACCAGCATTACTTTTCTCCGCTGGCACCTTTGCTGTGGCAGCAAAAGCTGGACGTTTGTCTTTTTTGCTCCGGAGGCTGCCGAAAGCGAAAACAGGTGCTTTTGAGGATGGAGTCCGCAGGAAAGCAGAGAGGGCCAAATTGTCTGGGGCATTTGAAGAGGTTCCAGGAGGCAGTCAGAACCAGCATTACTTTTCCCCGCTGGCACCTTTGCTGTGGCAGCAAAAGCTGGATGTTTGTCTTTTTACCAAGGGAGGGCGCCGAAAGTGAAAAAAGGTGCTTTTGAGGATAGATTCCGCAGGAAAGCAGAGAGGGCCAAATTGTCTGTGGCATTTGAAAGAGTTCCAGGAGGCAGTGAGAACCAGCATCACTTTTCTCCGCTGGCACCTTTGCTGTGGCAGCAAAAGCTGGACGTTTGTCTTTTTTGCTCCGGAGGCTGCCGAAAGCGAAAACAGGTGCTTTTGAGGATGGAGTCCACAGGAAAGCAGAGAGGGCCAAATTGTCTGTGGCATTTGAAAGGGTTCCAGGAGGCAGTGAGAACCAGCATTACTTTTCCCCGCTGGCACCTTTGCTGTGGCAGCAAAAGCTGGACGTTTGTCTTTTTTGCTCCGGAGGCTGCCGAAAGCGAAAACAGGTGCTTTTGAGGATGGAGTCCGCAGGAAAGCAGAGAGGGCCAAATTGTCTGGGGCATTTGAAAGAATTCCAGGAGGCAGTGAGAACCAGCATTACTTTTCCCCGCTGGCACCTTTGCTGTGGCAGCAAAAGCTGGACGTTTGTCTTTTTTGCTCCGGAGGTTGCCGAAAGCGAAAACAGGTGCTTTTGAGGATGGAGTCCGCAGGAAAGCAGAGAGGGCCAAATTGTCTGCGGCATTTGAAAGGGTTCCAGGAGGCAGTGAAAACCAGCATTACTTTTCCCCGCTGGCACCTTTGCTGTGGCAGCAAAAGCTGGATGTTTGTCTTTTTACCACCGGAGGGCGCCGAAAGTGAAAAAAGGTGCTTTTGAGGATAGATTCCGCAGGAAAGCAGAGAGGGCCAAATTGTCTGTGGCATTTGAAAGAGTTCCAGGAGGCAGTGAGAACCAGCATTACTTTTCTCCGCTGGCACCTTTGCTGTGGCAGCAAAAGCTGGACGTTTGTCTTTTTTGCTCCGGAGGCTGCCGAAAGCGAAAACAGGTGCTTTTGAGGATGGAGTCCACAGGAAAGCAGAGAGGGCCAAATTGTCTGTGGCATTTGAAAGGGTTCCAGGAGGCAGTGAGAACCAGCATTACTTTTCCCCGCTGGCACATTTGCTGTGGCAGCAAAAGCTGGACGTTTGTCTTTTTTGCTCCGGAGGATGCTGAAAGCGAAAACAGGTGCTTTTGAGGATGGAGTCCGCAGGAAAGCAGAGAGGGCCAAATTGTCTGTGGCATTTGAAAGAGTTCCAGGAGGCAGTGAGAACCAGCATTACTTTTCCCCGCTGGCACCTTTGCTGTTGCAGCAAAAGCTGGACGTTTGTCTTTTTTGCTCCGGAGGCTGCCGAAAGCGAAAACAGGTGCTTTTGAGGATGGAGTCCGCAGGAAAGCAGAGAGGGCCAAATTGTCTGGGGCATTTGAAAGAATTCCAGGAGGCAGTGAGAACCAGCATTACTTTTCCCCGCTGGCACCTTTGCTGTGGCAGCAAAAGCTGGACGTTTGTCTTTTTTGCTCCGGAGGTTGCCGAAAGCGAAAACAGGTGCTTTAGAGGATGGAGTCCGCAGGAAAGCAGAGAGGGCCAAATTGTCTGCGGCATTTGAAAGGGTTCCAGGAGGCAGTGAAAACCAGCATTACTTTTCCCCGCTGGCACCTTTGCTGTGGCAGCAAAAGCTGGATGTTTGTCTTTTTACCACCGGAGGGCGCCGAAAGTGAAAAAAGGTGCTTTTGAGGATAGATTCCGCAGGAAAGCAGAGAGGGCCAAATTGTCTGTGGCATTTGAAAGAGTTCCAGGACGCAGTGAGAACCAGCATTACTTTTCTCCGCTGGCACCTTTGCTGTGGCAGCAAAAGCTGGACGTTTGTCTTTTTTGCTCCGGAGGCTGCCGAAAGCGAAAACAGGTGCTTTTGAGGATGGAGTCCACAGGAAAGCAGAGAGGGCCAAATTGTCTGTGGCATTTGAAAGGGTTCCAGGAGGCAGTGAGAACCAGCATTACTTTTCCCCGCTGGCACCTTTGCTGTGGCAGCAAAAGCTGGACGTTTGTCTTTTTTGCTCCGGAGGTTGCCGAAAGCGAAAAAAGGTGCTTTTGAGGATGGAGTCCGCAGGAAAGCAGAGAGGGCCAAATTGTCTGGGGCATTTGAAAGAGTTCCAGGAGGCAGTGAGAACCAGCATTACTTTTCCCCGCTGGCACATTTGCTGTTGCAGCAAAAGCTGGACGTTTGTCTTTTTTGCTCCGGAGGTTGCCGAAAGCGAAAAAAGGTGCTTTTGAGGATGGAGTCCGCAAGAAAGCAGAGAGGGCCAAATTGTCTGAGGCATTTGAAGAGCTTCCAGGAGACAGTGAGAACCAGCATTACTTTTCACCGCTGGCACCTTTGCTGTGGCAGCAAAAGCTGGACGTTTGTCTTTTTTGCTCCGGAGGCTGCCGAAAGCGAAAACAAGTGCTTTTGAGGATGGGGTCCGCAGGAAAGCAGAGAGGGCCAAATTGTCTGTGGCATTTGAAGAGGTTCCAGGAGGCAGTGAGAACCAGCATTACTTTTCCTTGCTGGCACCTTTGCTGTGGCAGCAAAAGCTGGACGTTTGTCTTTTTTGCTCCGGAGGCTGCCGAAAGCGAAAACAGGTGCTTTTGAGGATGGAATCCGCAGGAAAGCAGAGAGGGCCAAATTGTCTGTGGCATTTGAAAGAGTTCCAGGAGGCAGTGAGAACCAGCATCACTTTTCCCCGCTGGCACCTTTGCTGTGGCAGCAAAAGCTGGACGTTTGTCTTGTTACCAACGGAGGCTGCCGAAAGTGAAAACAGGCGCTTTTGAGGATGGAGTCCGCAGGAAAGCAGAGAGGGCCAAATTGTCTGAGGCATTTGAAGGGGTTCTAGGAGGCAGTGAGGACCAGCATCACTTTTCCCCGCTGGCACCTTTGCTGTGGCAGCAAAAGCTGGACGTTTGTCTTTTTTGCTCCGGAGGCTGCCGAAAGCGAAAACAGGTGCTTTTGAGGATGGAGTCCGCAGGAAAGCAGAGAGTGCCAAATTGTCTGTGGCATTTGAAGAGGTTCCAGGACGCAGTGAGAACCAGCATTACTTTTCCCCGCTGGCACCTTTGCTGTGGCAGCAAAAGCTGGACGTTTGTCTTTTTTGCTCCGGAGGATGCCGAAAGCGAAAACAGGTGCTTTTGAGGATGGAGACCGCAGGAAAGCAGAGAGAGCCAAATTGTCTGGGGCATTTGAAAGAGTTCCAGGAGGCAGTGAGAACCAGCATCACTTTTCCCCGCTGGCACCTTTGCTGTGGCAGCAAAAGCTGGACGTTTGTCTTTTTACCACCGGAGGGCGCCGAAAGCGAAAACAGGTGCTTTTGAGGATGGAGTCCGCAGGAAAGCAGAGAGTGCCAAATTGTCTGGGGCATTTGAATAGGTTCCAGGAGGCAGTGAGAACCAGCATTACTTATCCCCGCTGGCACCTTTGCTGTGGCAGCAAAAGCTGGACGTTTGTCTTTTTTGCTCCGGAGGTTGCCGAAAGCGAAAAAAGGTGCTTTTGAGGATGGAGTCCGCAGGAAAGCAGAGAGGGCCAAATTGTCTGTGGCATTTGAAAGGGTTCCAGGAGGCAGTGAGAACCAGCATTACTTTTCCCCGCTGGCACCTTTGCTGTGGCAGCAAAAGCTGGACGTTTGTCTTTTTTGCTCCGGAGGCTGCCGAAAGCGAAAACAGGTGCTTTTGAGGATGGAGTCCACAGGAAAGCAGAGAGGGCCAAATTGTCTGTGGCATTTGAAAGGGTTCCAGGAGGCAGTGAGAACCAGCATTACTTTTCCCCGCTGGCACCTTTGCTGTGGCAGCAAAAGCTGGACGTTTGTCTTTTTTGCTCCCGAGGTTGCCGAAAGCGAAAAAAGGTGCTTTTGAGGATGGAGTCCGCAGGAAAGCAGAGAGGGCCAAATTGTCTGGGGCATTTCAAAGAGGTTCCAGGAGGCAGTGAGAACCAGCATTACTTTTCCCCGCTGGCACCTTTGCTGTTGCAGCAAAAGCTGGACGTTTGTCTTTTTTGCTCCGGAGGTTGCCGAAAGCGAAAAAAGGTGCTTTTGAGGATGGAGTCCGCAAGAAAGCAGAGAGGGCCAAATTGTCTGAGGCATTTGAAGAGCTTCCAGGAGACAGTGAGAACCAGCATTACTTTTCACCGCTGGCACCTTTGCTGTGGCAGCAAAAGCTGGACGTTTGTCTTTTTTGCTCCGGAGGCTGCCGAAAGCGAAAACAAGTGCTTTTGAGGATGGGGTCCGCAGGAAAGCAGAGAGGGCCAAATTGTCTGTGGCATTTGAAGAGGTTCCAGGAGGCAGTGAGAACCAGCATTACTTTTCCTTGCTGGCACCTTTGCTGTGGCAGCAAAAGCTGGACGTTTGTCTTTTTTGCTCCGGAGGTTGCCGAAAGCGAAAACAGGTGCTTTTGAGGATGGAATCCGCAGGAAAGCAGAGAGGGCCAAATTGTCTGTGGCATTTGAAAGAGTTCCAGGAGGCAGTGAGAACCAGCATCACTTTTCCCCGCTGGCACCTTTGCTGTGGCAGCAAAAGCTGGACGTTTGTCTTGTTACCAACGGAGGCTGCCGAAAGTGAAAACAGGCGCTTTTGAGGATGGAGTCCGCAGGAAAGCAGAGAGGGCCAAATTGTCTGAGGCATTTGAAGGGGTTCTAGGAGGCAGTGAGGACCAGCATCACTTTTCCCCGCTGGCACCTTTGCTGTGGCAGCAAAAGCTGGACGTTTGTCTTTTTTGCTCCGGAGGCTGCCGAAAGCGAAAACAGGTGCTTTTGAGGATGGAGTCCGCAGGAAAGCAGAGAGTGCCAAATTGTCTGTGGCATTTGAAGAGGTTCCAGGACGCAGTGAGAACCAGCATTACTTTTCCCCGCTGGCACCTTTGCTGTGGCAGCAAAAGCTGGACGTTTGTCTTTTTTGCTCCGGAGGATGCCGAAAGCGAAAACAGGTGCTTTTGAGGATGGAGACCGCAGGAAAGCAGAGAGAGCCAAATTGTCTGGGGCATTTGAAAGAGTTCCAGGAGGCAGTGAGGACCAGCATCACTTTTCCCCGCTGGCACCTTTGCTGTGGCAGCAAAAGCTGGACGTTTGTCTTTTTACCACCGGAGGGCGCCGAAAGCGAAAACAGGTGCTTTTGAGGATGGAGTCCGCAGGAAAGCAGAGAGTGCCAAATTGTCTGGGGCATTTGAATAGGTTCCAGGAGGCAGTGAGAACCAGCATTACTTATCCCCGCTGGCACCTTTGCTGTGGCAGCAAAAGCTGGACGTTTGTCTTTTTTGCTCCGGAGGTTGCCGAAAGCGAAAAAAGGTGCTTTTGAGGATGGAGTCCGCAGGAAAGCAGAGAGGGCCAAATTGTCTGTGGCATTTGAAAGGGTTCCAGGAGGCAGTGAGGACCAGCATCACTTTTCCCCACTGCCACCTTTGCTGTGGCAGCAAAAGCTGGACGTTTGTCTTTTTTGCTCCGGAGGCTGCCGAAAGCGAAAACAGGTGCTTTTGAGGATGGAGTCCGCAGGAAAGCAGAGAGGGCCAAATTGTCTGGGGCATTTGAAAGAGTTCCAGGAGGCAGTGAGAACCAGCATCACTTTTCCCCGCTGGCACCTTTGCTGTGGCAGCAAAAGCTGGACGTTTGTCTTTTTTGCTCCGGAGGCTTCCGAAAGCGAAAACAGGCGCTTTTGAGGATGGAGTCCGCAGGAAAGCAGAGAGGGCCAAATTGTCTGGGGCATTTGAAGGGGTTCTAGGAGGCAGTGAGGACCAGCATCACTTTTCCCCGCTGGCACCTTTGCTGTGGCAGCAAAAGCTGGACGTTTGTCTTTTTTGCTCCGGAGGCTGCCGAAAGCGAAAACAGGTGCTTTTGAGGATGGAGTCCGCAGGAAAGCAGAGAGTGCCAAATTGTCTGAGGCATTTGAAGAGGTTCCAGGAGGCAGTGAGAACCAGCATTACTTTTCCCCGCTGGCACCTTTGCTGTGGCAGCAAAAGCTGGACGTTTGTCTTTTTTGCTCCGGAGGTTGCCGAAAGCGAAAACAGGTGCTTTTGAGGATGGAGTCCGCAGGAAAGCAGAGAGGGCCAAATTGTCTGGGGCATTTGAAAGGGTTCCAGGAGGCAGTGAGAACCAGCATTACTTTTCTCCGCTGGCACCTTTGCTGTGGCAGCAAAAGCTGGACGTTTGTCTTTTTTGCTCCGGAGGCTGCCGAAAGCGAAAACAGGTGCTTTTGAGGATGGAGTCCGCAGGAAAGCAGAGAGGGCCAAATTGTCTGGGGCATTTGAAGAGGTTCCAGGAGGCAGTAAGAACCAGCATTACTTTTCCCCGCTGGCACCTTTGCTGTGGCAGCAAAAGCTGGACGTTTGTCTTTTTTGCTCCGGAGGCTGCCGAAAGCGAAAACAGGTGCTTTTGAGGATGGAGTCCGCAGGAAAGCAGAGAGGGCCAAATTGTCTGGGGCATTTGAAAGGGTTCCAGGAGGCAGTGAGAACCAGCATCACTTTTCCCCGCTGGAACCTTTGCTGTGGCAGCAAAAGCTGGACGTTTGTCTTTTTTGCTCCGGAGGCTGCCGAAAGCGAAAACAGGTGCTTTTGAGGATGGAGTCCGCAGGAAAGCAGACAGGGCCAAATTGTCTATGGCCTTTGAAGATGTTCCAGGAGGCAATGAGGACCAGCATCACTTTTCCCCGCTGGCACCTTTGCTGTGGCAGCAAAAGCTGGACGTTTGTCTTTTTTGCTCCGGAGGGCGCCGAAAGCGAAAAAAGGTGCTTTTGAGGATGGAGTCCGCAGGAAAGCAGAGAGGGCCAAATTGTCTATGGCCTTTGAAGAGGTTCCAGGAGGCAATGAGGACCAGCATCACTTTTCCCCGCTGGCACCTTTGCTGTGGCAGCAAAAGCTGGACGTTTGTCTTTTTACCAACGGAGGCTGCCGAAGGCGACAACAGGCGCTTTTGAGGATGGAGTCCGCAGGAAAGCAGAGAGGGCCAAATTGTCTGGGGCATTTGAAGGGGTTCTAGGAGGCAGTGAGGACCAGCATCACTTTTCCCCGCTGGCACCTTTGCTGTGGCAGCAAAAGCTGGACGTTTGTCTTTTTTGCTCCGGAGGATGCCGAAAGCGAAAACAGGTGCTTTTGAGGATGGAGTCCACAGGAAAGCAAAGAGGGCCAAATTGTCTGTGGCATTTGAAAGGGTTCCAGGAGGCAGTGAGAACCAGCATTACTTTTCCCCGCTGGCACCTTTGCTGTGGCAGCAAAAGCTGGACGTTTGTCTTTTTTGCTCCGGAGGATGCCGAAAGCGAAAACAGGTGCTTTTGAGGATGGAGTCCGCAGGAAAGCAGAGAGGGCCAAATTGTCTGGGGCATTTGAAAGAGTTCCAGGAGGCAGTGAGAACCAGCATCACTTTTCCCCGCTGGCACCTTTGCTGTGGCAGCAAAAGCTGGACGTTTGTCTTTTTTGCTCCGGAGGGCGCCGAAAGCGAAAAAAGGTGCTTTTGAGGATGGAGTCCGCAGGAAAGCAGAGAGGGCCAAATTGTCTATGGCCTTTGAAGAGGTTCCAGGAGGCAATGAGGACCAGCATCACTTTTCCCCGCTGGCACCTTTGCTGTGGCAGCAAAAGCTGGACGTTTGTCTTTTTTGCTCCGGAGGCTGCCGAAAGCGAAAACAGGTGCTTTTGAGGATGGAGTCCGCAGGAAAGCAGAGAGAGCCAAATTATCTGGGGCATTTGAAAGAGTTCCAGGAGGCAGTGAGAACCAGCATCACTTTTCCCCGCTGGCACCTTTGCTGTGGCAGCAAAAGCTGGACGTTTGTCTTTTTACCACCGGAGGGCGCCGAAAGCGAAAACAGGTGCTTTTGAGGATGGAGTCCGCAGGAAAGCAGAGAGTGCCAAATTGTCTGGGGCATTTGAAGAGGTTCCAGGAGGCAGTGAGAACCAGCATTACTTATCCCCGCTGGCACCTTTGCTGTGGCAGCAAAAGCTGGACGTTTGTCTTTTTTGCTCCGGAGGCTGCCGAAAGCGAAAAAAGGTGCTTTTGAGGATGGAGTCCGCAGGAAAGCAGAGAGGGCCAAATTGTCTGTGGCATTTGAAAGGGTTCCAGGAGGCAGTGAGAACCAGCATTACTTTTCCCCGCTGGCACCTTTGCTGTGGCAGCAAAAGCTGGACGTTTGTCTTTTTTGCTCCGGAGGATGCCGAAAGCGAAAACAAGTGCTTTTGAGGATGGAGTCTGCAAGAAAGCAGAGAGGGCCAAATTGTCTGCGGCATTTGAAGAGGTTCCAGGAGACAGTGAGAACCAGCATCACTTTTCCCCGCTGGCACCTTTGCTGTGGCAGCAAAAGCTGGACGTTTGTCTTTTTTGCTCCGGAGGCTGCCGAAAGCGAAAACAAGTGCTTTTGAGGATGGGGTCCGCAGGAAAGCAGAGAGGGCCAAATTGTCTGTGGCATTTGAAAGAGGTTCCAGGAGGCAGTGAGAACCAGCATTACTTTTCCCCGCTGGCACCTTTGCTGTGGCAGCAAAAGCTGGACGTTTGTCTTTTTTGCTCCGGAGGTTGCCGAAAGCGAAAAAAGGTGCTTTTGAGGATGGAGTCCGCAGGAAAGCAGAGAGGGCCAAATTGTCTGGGGCATTTGAAGAGGTTCCAGGAGGCAGTCAGAACCAGCATTACTTTTCCCCGCTGGCACCTTTGCTGTGGCAGCAAAAGCTGGATGTTTGTCTTTTTACCAAGGGAGGGCGCCGAAAGTGAAAAAAGGTGCTTTTGAGGATAGATTCCGCAGGAAAGCAGAGAGGGCCAAATTGTCTGTGGCATTTGAAAGAGTTCCAGGAGGCAGTGAGAACCAGCATCACTTTTCTCCGCTGGCACCTTTGCTGTGGCAGCAAAAGCTGGACGTTTGTCTTTTTTGCTCCGGAGGCTGCCGAAAGCGAAAACAGGTGCTTTTGAGGATGGAGTCCACAGGAAAGCAGAGAGGGCCAAATTGTCTGTGGCATTTGAAAGGGTTCCAGGAGGCAGTGAGAACCAGCATTACTTTTCCCCGCTGGCACCTTTGCTGTGGCAGCAAAAGCTGGACGTTTGTCTTTTTTGCTCCGGAGGCTGCCGAAAGCGAAAACAGGTGCTTTTGAGGATGGAGTCCGCAGGAAAGCAGAGAGGGCCAAATTGTCTGGGGCATTTGAAAGAATTCCAGGAGGCAGTGAGAACCAGCATTACTTTTCCCCGCTGGCACCTTTGCTGTGGCAGCAAAAGCTGGACGTTTGTCTTTTTTGCTCCGGAGGTTGCCGAAAGCGAAAACAGGTGCTTTTGAGGATGGAGTCCGCAGGAAAGCAGAGAGGGCCAAATTGTCTGCGGCATTTGAAAGGGTTCCAGGAGGCAGTGAAAACCAGCATTACTTTTCCCCGCTGGCACCTTTGCTGTGGCAGCAAAAGCTGGATGTTTGTCTTTTTACCACCGGAGGGCGCCGAAAGTGAAAAAAGGTGCTTTTGAGGATAGATTCCGCAGGAAAGCAGAGAGGGCCAAATTGTCTGTGGCATTTGAAAGAGTTCCAGGAGGCAGTGAGAACCAGCATTACTTTTCTCCGCTGGCACCTTTGCTGTGGCAGCAAAAGCTGGACGTTTGTCTTTTTTGCTCCGGAGGCTGCCGAAAGCGAAAACAGGTGCTTTTGAGGATGGAGTCCACAGGAAAGCAGAGAGGGCCAAATTGTCTGTGGCATTTGAAAGGGTTCCAGGAGGCAGTGAGAACCAGCATTACTTTTCCCCGCTGGCACATTTGCTGTGGCAGCAAAAGCTGGACGTTTGTCTTTTTTGCTCCGGAGGATGCTGAAAGCGAAAACAGGTGCTTTTGAGGATGGAGTCCGCAGGAAAGCAGAGAGGGCCAAATTGTCTGTGGCATTTGAAAGAGTTCCAGGAGGCAGTGAGAACCAGCATTACTTTTCCCCGCTGGCACCTTTGCTGTTGCAGCAAAAGCTGGACGTTTGTCTTTTTTGCTCCGGAGGCTGCCGAAAGCGAAAACAGGTGCTTTTGAGGATGGAGTCCGCAGGAAAGCAGAGAGGGCCAAATTGTCTGGGGCATTTGAAAGAATTCCAGGAGGCAGTGAGAACCAGCATTACTTTTCCCCGCTGGCACCTTTGCTGTGGCAGCAAAAGCTGGACGTTTGTCTTTTTTGCTCCGGAGGTTGCCGAAAGCGAAAACAGGTGCTTTAGAGGATGGAGTCCGCAGGAAAGCAGAGAGGGCCAAATTGTCTGCGGCATTTGAAAGGGTTCCAGGAGGCAGTGAAAACCAGCATTACTTTTCCCCGCTGGCACCTTTGCTGTGGCAGCAAAAGCTGGATGTTTGTCTTTTTACCACCGGAGGGCGCCGAAAGTGAAAAAAGGTGCTTTTGAGGATAGATTCCGCAGGAAAGCAGAGAGGGCCAAATTGTCTGTGGCATTTGAAAGAGTTCCAGGAGGCAGTGAGAACCAGCATTACTTTTCTCCGCTGGCACCTTTGCTGTGGCAGCAAAAGCTGGACGTTTGTCTTTTTTGCTCCGGAGGCTGCCGAAAGCGAAAACAGGTGCTTTTGAGGATGGAGTCCACAGGAAAGCAGAGAGGGCCAAATTGTCTGTGGCATTTGAAAGGGTTCCAGGAGGCAGTGAGAACCAGCATTACTTTTCCCCGCTGGCACCTTTGCTGTGGCAGCAAAAGCTGGACGTTTGTCTTTTTTGCTCCGGAGGTTGCCGAAAGCGAAAAAAGGTGCTTTTGAGGATGGAGTCCGCAGGAAAGCAGAGAGGGCCAAATTGTCTGGGGCATTTGAAAGAGTTCCAGGAGGCAGTGAGAACCAGCATTACTTTTCCCCGCTGGCACCTTTGCTGTTGCAGCAAAAGCTGGACGTTTGTCTTTTTTGCTCCGGAGGTTGCCGAAAGCGAAAAAAGGTGCTTTTGAGGATGGAGTCCGCAAGAAAGCAGAGAGGGCCAAATTGTCTGAGGCATTTGAAGAGCTTCCAGGAGACAGTGAGAACCAGCATTACTTTTCACCGCTGGCACCTTTGCTGTGGCAGCAAAAGCTGGACGTTTGTCTTTTTTGCTCCGGAGGCTGCCGAAAGCGAAAACAAGTGCTTTTGAGGATGGGGTCCGCAGGAAAGCAGAGAGGGCCAAATTGTCTGTGGCATTTGAAGAGGTTCCAGGAGGCAGTGAGAACCAGCATTACTTTTCCTTGCTGGCACCTTTGCTGTGGCAGCAAAAGCTGGACGTTTGTCTTTTTTGCTCCGGAGGTTGCCGAAAGCGAAAACAGGTGCTTTTGAGGATGGAATCCGCAGGAAAGCAGAGAGGGCCAAATTGTCTGTGGCATTTGAAAGAGTTCCAGGAGGCAGTGAGAACCAGCATCACTTTTCCCCGCTGGCACCTTTGCTGTGGCAGCAAAAGCTGGACGTTTGTCTTGTTACCAACGGAGGCTGCCGAAAGTGAAAACAGGCGCTTTTGAGGATGGAGTCCGCAGGAAAGCAGAGAGGGCCAAATTGTCTGAGGCATTTGAAGGGGTTCTAGGAGGCAGTGAGGACCAGCATCACTTTTCCCCGCTGGCACCTTTGCTGTGGCAGCAAAAGCTGGACGTTTGTCTTTTTTGCTCCGGAGGCTGCCGAAAGCGAAAACAGGTGCTTTTGAGGATGGAGTCCGCAGGAAAGCAGAGAGTGCCAAATTGTCTGTGGCATTTGAAGAGGTTCCAGGACGCAGTGAGAACCAGCATTACTTTTCCCCGCTGGCACCTTTGCTGTGGCAGCAAAAGCTGGACGTTTGTCTTTTTTGCTCCGGAGGATGCCGAAAGCGAAAACAGGTGCTTTTGAGGATGGAGACCGCAGGAAAGCAGAGAGAGCCAAATTGTCTGGGGCATTTGAAAGAGTTCCAGGAGGCAGTGAGAACCAGCATCACTTTTCCCCGCTGGCACCTTTGCTGTGGCAGCAAAAGCTGGACGTTTGTCTTTTTACCACCGGAGGGCGCCGAAAGCGAAAACAGGTGCTTTTGAGGATGGAGTCCGCAGGAAAGCAGAGAGTGCCAAATTGTCTGGGGCATTTGAATAGGTTCCAGGAGGCAGTGAGAACCAGCATTACTTATCCCCGCTGGCACCTTTGCTGTGGCAGCAAAAGCTGGACGTTTGTCTTTTTTGCTCCGGAGGTTGCCGAAAGCGAAAAAAGGTGCTTTTGAGGATGGAGTCCGCAGGAAAGCAGAGAGGGCCAAATTGTCTGTGGCATTTGAAAGGGTTCCAGGAGGCAGTGAGAACCAGCATTACTTTTCCCCGCTGGCACCTTTGCTGTGGCAGCAAAAGCTGGACGTTTGTCTTTTTTGCTCCGGAGGCTGCCGAAAGCGAAAACAGGTGCTTTTGAGGATGGAGTCCGCAGGAAAGCAGAGAGGGCCAAATTGTCTGGGGCATTTGAAAGAGTTCCAGGAGGCAGTGAGAACCAGCATCACTTTTCCCCGCTGGCACCTTTGCTGTGGCAGCAAAAGCTGGACGTTTGTCTTTTTTGCTCCGGAGGCTTCCGAAAGCGAAAACAGGCGCTTTTGAGGATGGAGTCCGCAGGAAAGCAGAGAGGGCCAAATTGTCTGGGGCATTTGAAGGGGTTCTAGGAGGCAGTGAGGACCAGCATCACTTTTCCCCGCTGGCACCTTTGCTGTGGCAGCAAAAGCTGGACGTTTGTCTTTTTTGCTCCGGAGGCTGCCGAAAGCGAAAACAGGTGCTTTTGAGGATGGAGTCCGCAGGAAAGCAGAGAGTGCCAAATTGTCTGAGGCATTTGAAGAGGTTCCAGGAGGCAGTGAGAACCAGCATTACTTTTCCCCGCTGGCACCTTTGCTGTGGCAGCAAAAGCTGGACGTTTGTCTTTTTTGCTCCGGAGGTTGCCGAAAGCGAAAACAGGTGCTTTTGAGGATGGAGTCCGCAGGAAAGCAGAGAGGGCCAAATTGTCTGGGGCATTTGAAAGGGTTCCAGGAGGCAGTGAGAACCAGCATTACTTTTCTCCGCTGGCACCTTTGCTGTGGCAGCAAAAGCTGGACGTTTGTCTTTTTTGCTCCGGAGGCTGCCGAAAGCGAAAACAGGTGCTTTTGAGGATGGAGTCCGCAGGAAAGCAGAGAGGGCCAAATTGTCTGGGGCATTTGAAGAGGTTCCAGGAGGCAGTAAGAACCAGCATTACTTTTCCCCGCTGGCACCTTTGCTGTGGCAGCAAAAGCTGGACGTTTGTCTTTTTTGCTCCGGAGGCTGCCGAAAGCGAAAACAGGTGCTTTTGAGGATGGAGTCCGCAGGAAAGCAGAGAGGGCCAAATTGTCTGGGGCATTTGAAAGGGTTCCAGGAGGCAGTGAGAACCAGCATCACTTTTCCCCGCTGGAACCTTTGCTGTGGCAGCAAAAGCTGGACGTTTGTCTTTTTTGCTCCGGAGGCTGCCGAAAGCGAAAACAGGTGCTTTTGAGGATGGAGTCCGCAGGAAAGCAGACAGGGCCAAATTGTCTATGGCCTTTGAAGATGTTCCAGGAGGCAATGAGGACCAGCATCACTTTTCCCCGCTGGCACCTTTGCTGTGGCAGCAAAAGCTGGACGTTTGTCTTTTTTGCTCCGGAGGGCGCCGAAAGCGAAAAAAGGTGCTTTTGAGGATGGAGTCCGCAGGAAAGCAGAGAGGGCCAAATTGTCTATGGCCTTTGAAGAGGTTCCAGGAGGCAATGAGGACCAGCATCACTTTTCCCCGCTGGCACCTTTGCTGTGGCAGCAAAAGCTGGACGTTTGTCTTTTTTGCTCCGGAGGCTGCCGAAAGCGAAAACAGGTGCTTTTGAGGATGGAGTCCGCAGGAAAGCAGAGAGAGCCAAATTATCTGGGGCATTTGAAAGAGTTCCAGGAGGCAGTGAGAACCAGCATCACTTTTCCCCGCTGGCACCTTTGCTGTGGCAGCAAAAGCTGGACGTTTGTCTTTTTACCACCGGAGGGCGCCGAAAGCGAAAACAGGTGCTTTTGAGGATGGAGTCCGCAGGAAAGCAGAGAGTGCCAAATTGTCTGGGGCATTTGAAGAGGTTCCAGGAGGCAGTGAGAACCAGCATTACTTATCCCCGCTGGCACCTTTGCTGTGGCAGCAAAAGCTGGACGTTTGTCTTTTTTGCTCCGGAGGCTGCCGAAAGCGAAAAAAGGTGCTTTTGAGGATGGAGTCCGCAGGAAAGCAGAGAGGGCCAAATTGTCTGTGGCATTTGAAAGGGTTCCAGGAGGCAGTGAGAACCAGCATTACTTTTCCCCGCTGGCACCTTTGCTGTGGCAGCAAAAGCTGGACGTTTGTCTTTTTTGCTCCGGAGGATGCCGAAAGCGAAAACAAGTGCTTTTGAGGATGGAGTCTGCAAGAAAGCAGAGAGGGCCAAATTGTCTGAGGCATTTGAAGAGGTTCCAGGAGACAGTGAGAACCAGCATCACTTTTCCCCGCTGGCACCTTTGCTGTGCCAGCAAAAGCTGGACGTTTGTCTTTTTTGCTCCGGAGGCTGCCGAAAGCGAAAACAAGTGCTTTTGAGGATGGGGTCCGCAGGAAAGCAGAGAGGGCCAAATTGTCTGTGGCATTTGAAAGAGGTTCCAGGAGGCAGTGAGAACCAGCATTACTTTTCCCCGCTGGCACCTTTGCTGTGGCAGCAAAAGCTGGAAGTTTGTCTTTTTTGCTCCGGAGGTTGCCGAAAGCGAAAAAAGGTGCTTTTGAGGATGGAGTCCGCAGGAAAGCAGAGAGGGCCAAATTGTCTGGGGCATTTGAAAGAGTTCCAGGAGGCAGTGAGAACCAGCATCACTTTTCCCCGCTGACACCTTTGCTGTGGCAGCAAAAGCTGGACGTTTGTCTTTTTACCAACAGAGGCTGCCGAAAGCGAAAACAGGCGCTTTTGAGGATGGAGTCCGCAGGAAAGCAGAGAGGGCCAAATTGTCTGGGGCATTTGAAGGGATTCTAGGAGGCAGTGAGGACCAGCATCACTTTTCCCCGCTGGCACCTTTGCTGTGGCAGCAAAAGCTGGACGTTTGTCTTTTTTGCTCCGGAGGCTACCGAAAGCGAAAACAGGTGCTTTTGAGGATGGAGTCCGCAGGAAAGCAGAGAGTGCCAAATTGTCTGTGGCATTTGAAGAGGTTCCAGGAGGCAGTGAGAACCAGCATTACTTTTCCCCGCTGGCACCTTTGCTGTGGCAGCAAAAGCTGGACGTTTGTCTTTTTTGCTCCGGAGGTTGCCGAAAGCGAAAAAAGGTGCTTTTGAGGATGGAGTCCGCAGGAAAGCAGAGAGGGCCAAATTGTCTATGGCCTTTGAAGAGGTTCCAGGAGGCAATAAGGACCAGCATCACTTTTCCCCGCTGGCACCTTTGCTGTGGCAGCAAAAGCTGGACGTTTGTCTTTTTTGCTCCGGAGGCTGCCGAAAGCGAAAACAGGTGCTTTTGAGGATGGAGTCCGCAGGAAAGCAGAGAGAGCCAAATTGTCTGTGGCATTTGAAAGAGTTCCAGGAGGCAGTGAGAACCAGCATCACTTTTCCCCGCTGGCACCTTTGCTGTGGCAGCAAAAGCTGGACGTTTGTCTTTTTACCACCGGAGAGCGCCGAAAGCGAAAACAGGTGCTTTTGAGGATGGAGTCCGCAGGAAAGCAGAGAGTGCCCAATTGTCTGGGGCATTTGAAGAGGTTCCAGGAGGCAGTGAGAACCAGCATTACTTATCCCCGCTGGCACCTTTGCTGTGGCAGCAAAAGCTGGACGTTTGCCTTTTTTGCTCCGGAGGTTGCCGAAAGCGAAAAAAGGTGCTTTTGAGGATGGAGTCCGCAGGAAAGCAAAGAGGGCCAAATTGTCTGTGGCATTTGAAAGGGTTCCAGGAGGCAGTGAGAACCAGCATTACTTTTCCCCGCTGGCACCTTTGCTGTGGCAGCAAAAGCTGGACGTTTGTCTTTTTTGCTCCGGAGGATGCCGAAAGTGAAAACAGGTGCTTTTGAGGATGGAGTCCGCAAGAAAGCAGAGAGGGCCAAATTGTCTGAGGCATTTGAAGAGCTTCCATGAGACAGTGAGAACCAGCATTACTTTTCACCGCTGGCACCTTTGCTGTGGCAGCAAAAGCTGGACGTTTGTCTTTTTTGCTCCGGAGGCTGCCGAAAGCGAAAACAAGTGCTTTTGAGGATGGGGTCCGCAGGAAAGCAGAGAGGGCCAAATTGTCTGTGGCATTTGAAGAGGTTCCAGGAGGCAGTGAGAACCAGCATTACTTTTCCCCGCTGGCACCTTTGCTGTGGCAGCAAAAGCTGGACGTTTGTCTTTTTTGCTCCGGAGGTTGCCGAAAGCGAAAACAGGTGCTTTTGAGGATGGAATCCGCAGGAAAGCAGAGAGGGCCAAATTGTCTGTGGCATTTGAAAGAGTTCCAGGAGGCAGTGAGAACCAGCATCACTTTTCCCCGCTGGCACCTTTGCTGTGGCAGCAAAAGCTGGACGTTTGTCTTTTTTGCTCCGGAGGCTGCCGAAAGCGAAAACAGGTGCTTTTGAGGATGGAGTCCGCAGGAAAGCAGAGAGGGCCAAATTGTCTGGGGCATTTGAAAGAGTTCCAGGAGGCAGTGAGAACCAGCATCACTTTTCCCCGCTGGCACCTTTGCTGTGGCAGCAAAAGCTGGACGTTTGTCTTTTTTGCTCCGGAGGCTGCCGAAAGCGAAAACAGGCGCTTTTGAGGATGGAGTCCGCAGGAAAGCAGAGAGGGCCAAATTGTCTGGGGCATTTGAAGGGGTTCTAGGAGGCAGTGAGGACCAGCATCACTTTTCCCCGCTGGCACCTTTGCTGTGGCAGCAAAAGCTGGACGTTTGTCTTTTTTGCTCCGGAGGTTGCCGAAAGCGAAAACAGGTGCTTTTGAGGATGGAGTCCGCAGGAAAGCAGAGAGGGCCAAATTGTCTGGGGCATTTGAAAGGGTTCCAGGAGGCAGTGAGAACCAGCATTACTTTTCTCCGCTGGCACCTTTGCTGTGGCAGCAAAAGCTGGACGTTTGTCTTTTTTGCTCCGGAGGCTGCCGAAAGCGAAAACAGGTGCTTTTGAGGATGGAGTCCGCAGGAAAGCAGAGAGGGCCAAATTGTCTGGGGCATTTGAAGAGGTTCCAGGAGGCAGTAAGAACCAGCATTACTTTTCCCCGCTGGCACCTTTGCTGTGGCAGCAAAAGCTGGACGTTTGTCTTTTTTGCTCCGGAGGCTGCCGAAAGCGAAAACAGGTGCTTTTGAGGATGGAGTCCGCAGGAAAGCAGAGAGGGCCAAATTGTCTGGGGCATTTGAAAGGGTTCCAGGAGGCAGTGAGAACCAGCATCACTTTTCCCTGCTGGAACCTTTGCTGTGGCAGCAAAAGCTGGACGTTTGTCTTTTTTGCTCCGGAGGCTGCCGAAAGCGAAAACAGGTGCTTTTGAGGATGGAGTCCGCAGGAAAGCAGACAGGGCCAAATTGTCTATGGCCTTTGAAGATGTTCCAGGAGGCAATGAGGACCAGCATCACTTTTCCCCGCTGGCACCTTTGCTGTGGCAGCAAAAGCTGGACGTTTGTCTTTTTTGCTCCGGAGGTTGCCGAAAGCGAAAAAAGGTGCTTTTGAGGATGGAGTCCGCAGGAAAGCAGAGAGGGCCAAATTGTCTATGGCCTTTGAAGAGGTTCCAGGAGGCAATGAGGACCAGCATCACTTTTCCCCGCTGGCACCTTTGCTGTGGCAGCAAAAGCTGGACTTTTGTCTTTTTACCAACGGAGGCTGCCGAAGGCGACAACAGGCGCTTTTGAGGATGGAGTCCGCAGGAAAGCAGAGAGGGCCAAATTGTCTGGGGCATTTGAAGGGGTTCTAGGAGGCAGTGAGGACCAGCATCACTTTTCCCCGCTGGCACCTTTGCTGTGGCAGCAAAAGCTGGACGTTTGTCTTTTTTGCTCCGGAGGATGCCGAAAGCGAAAACAGGTGCTTTTGAGGATGGAGTCCACAGGAAAGCAAAGAGGGCCAAATTGTCTGTGGCATTTGAAAGGGTTCCAGGAGGCAGTGAGAACCAGCATTACTTTTCCCCGCTGGCACCTTTGCTGTGGCAGCAAAAGCTGGACGTTTGTCTTTTTTGCTCCGGAGGATGCCGAAAGCGAAAACAGGTGCTTTTGAGGATGGAGTCCGCAGGAAAGCAGAGAGGGCCAAATTGTCTGGGGCATTTGAAAGAGTTCCAGGAGGCAGTGAGAACCAGCATCACTTTTCCCCGCTGGCACCTTTGCTGTGGCAGCAAAAGCTGGACGTTTGTCTTTTTTGCTCCGGAGGGCGCCGAAAGCGAAAAAAGGTGCTTTTGAGGATGGAGTCCGCAGGAAAGCAGAGAGGGCCAAATTGTCTATGGCCTTTGAAGAGGTTCCAGGAGGCAATGAGGACCAGCATCACTTTTCCCCGCTGGCACCTTTGCTGTGGCAGCAAAAGCTGGACGTTTGTCTTTTTTGCTCCGGAGGCTGCCGAAAGCGAAAGCAGGTGCTTTTGAGGATGGAGTCCGCAGGAAAGCAGAGAGGGCCAAATTGTCTGAGGCATTTGAAGAGGTTCCAGGAGACAGTGAGAACCAGCATCACTTTTCCCCGCTGGCACCTTTGCTGTGGCAGCAAAAGCTGGACGTTTGTCTTTTTTGCTCCGGAGGCTGCCGAAAGCGAAAACAAGTGCTTTTGAGGATGGGGTCCGCAGGAAAGCAGAGAGGGCCAAATTGTCTGTGGCATTTGAAAGAGGTTCCAGGAGGCAGTGAGAACCAGCATTACTTTTCCCCGCTGGCACCTTTGCTGTGGCAGCAAAAGCTGGACGTTTGTCTTTTTTGCTCCGGAGGTTGCCGAAAGCGAAAAAAGGTGCTTTTGAGGATGGAGTCCGCAGGAAAGCAGAGAGGGCCAAATTGTCTGGGGCATTTGAAAGAGTTCCAGGAGGCAGTGAGAACCAGCATCACTTTTCCCCGCTGACACCTTTGCTGTGGCAGCAAAAGCTGGACGTTTGTCTTTTTACCAACAGAGGCTGCCGAAAGCGAAAACAGGCGCTTTTGAGGATGGAGTCCGCAGGAAAGCAGAGAGGGCCAAATTGTCTGAGGCATTTGAAGGGATTCTAGGAGGCAGTGAGGACCAGCATCACTTTTCCCCGCTGGCACCTTTGCTGTGGCAGCAAAAGCTGGACGTTTGTCTTTTTTGCTCCGGAGGCTACCGAAAGCGAAAACAGGTGCTTTTGAGGATGGAGTCCGCAGGAAAGCAGAGAGTGCCAAATTGTCTGTGGCATTTGAAGAGGTTCCAGGAGGCAGTGAGAACCAGCATTACTTTTCCCCGCTGGCACCTTTGCTGTGGCAGCAAAAGCTGGACGTTTGTCTTTTTTGCTCCGGAGGTTGCCGAAAGCGAAAAAAGGTGCTTTTGAGGATGGAGTCCGCAGGAAAGCAGAGAGGGCCAAATTGTCTATGGCCTTTGAAGAGGTTCCAGGAGGCAATGAGGACCAGCATCACTTTTCCCCGCTGGCACCTTTGCTGTGGCAGCAAAAGCTGGACGTTTGTCTTTTTTGCTCCGGAGGCTGCCGAAAGCGAAAACAGGTGCTTTTGAGGATGGAGTCCGCAGGAAAGCAGAGAGAGCCAAATTGTCTGTGGCATTTGAAAGAGTTCCAGGAGGCAGTGAGAACCAGCATCACTTTTCCCCGCTGGCACCTTTGCTGTGGCAGCAAAAGCTGGACGTTTGTCTTTTTACCACCGGAGAGCGCCGAAAGCGAAAACAGGTGCTTTTGAGGATGGAGTCCGCAGGAAAGCAGAGAGTGCCCAATTGTCTGGGGCATTTGAAGAGGTTCCAGGAGGCAGTGAGAACCAGCATTACTTATCCCCGCTGGCACCTTTGCTGTGGCAGCAAAAGCTGGACGTTTGTCTTTTTTGCTCCGGAGGTTGCCGAAAGCGAAAAAAGGTGCTTTTGAGGATGGAGTCCGCAGGAAAGCAAAGAGGGCCAAATTGTCTGTGGCATTTGAAAGGGTTCCAGGAGGCAGTGAGAACCAGCATTACTTTTCCCCGCTGGCACCTTTGCTGTGGCAGCAAAAGCTGGACGTTTGTCTTTTTTGCTCCGGAGGATGCCGAAAGTGAAAACAGGTGCTTTTGAGGATGGAGTCCGCAAGAAAGCAGAGAGGGCCAAATTGTCTGAGGCATTTGAAGAGCTTCCATGAGACAGTGAGAACCAGCATTACTTTTCACCGCTGGCACCTTTGCTGTGGCAGCAAAAGCTGGACGTTTGTCTTTTTTGCTCCGGAGGCTGCCGAAAGCGAATACAAGTGCTTTTGAGGATGGGGTCCGCAGGAAAGCAGAGAGGGCCAAATTGTCTGTGGCATTTGAAGAGGTTCCAGGAGGCAGTGAGAACCAGCATTACTTTTCCCCGCTGGCACCTTTGCTGTGGCAGCAAAAGCTGGACGTTTGTCTTTTTTGCTCCGGAGGTTGCCGAAAGCGAAAACAGGTGCTTTTGAGGATGGAATCCGCAGTAAAGCAGAGAGGGCCAAATTGTCTGTGGCATTTGAAAGAGTTCCAGGAGGCAGTGAGAACCAGCATCACTTTTCCCCGCTGGCACCTTTGCTGTGGCAGCAAAAGCTGGACGTTTGTCTTGTTACCAACGGAGGCTGCCGAAAGTGAAAACAGGCGCTTTTGAGGATGGAGTCCGCAGGAAAGCAGAGAGGGCCAAATTGTCTGAGGCATTTGAAGGGGTTCTAGGAGGCAGTGAGGACCAGCATCACTTTTCCCCGCTGGCACCTTTGCTGTGGCAGCAAAAGCTGGACGTTTGTCTTTTTTGCTCCGGAGGCTGCCGAAAGCGAAAACAGGTGCTTTTGAGGATGGAGTCCGCAGGAAAGCAGAGAGTGCCAAATTGTCTGTGGCATTTGAAGAGGTTCCAGGACGCAGTGAGAACCAGCATTACTTTTCCCCGCTGGCACCTTTGCTGTGGCAGCAAAAGCTGGACGTTTGTCTTTTTTGCTCCGGAGGTTGCCGAAAGCGAAAACAGGTGCTTTTGAGGATGGAGTCCGCAGGAAAGCAGAGAGGGCCAAATTGTCTGGGGCATTTGAAGAGGTTCCAGGAGGCAGTGAGAACCAGCATTACTTATCCCCGCTGGCACCTTTGCTGTGGCAGCAAAAGCTGGACGTTTGTCTTTTTTGCTCCGGAGGTTGCCGAAAGCGAAAAAAGGTGCTTTTGAGGATGGAGTGCGCAGGAAAGCAGAGAGGGCCAAATTGTCTGTGGCATTTGAAAGGGTTCCAGGAGGCAGTGAGAACCAGCATTACTTTTCCCCGCTGGCACCTTTGCTGTGGCAGCAAAAGCTGGACGTTTGTCTTTTTTGCTCCGGAGGATGCCGAAAGCGAAAACAAGTGCTTTTGAGGATGGAGTCTGCAAGAAAGCAGAGAGGGCCAAATTGTCTGAGGCATTTGAAGAGCTTCCAGGAGACAGTGAGAACCAGCATTACTTTTCCCCGCTGGCACCTTTGCTGTGGCAGCAAAAGCTGGACGTTTGTCTTTTTTGCTCCGGAGGCTGCCGAAAGCGAAAACAAGTGCTTTTGAGGATGGGGTCCGCAGGAAAGCAGAGAGGGCCAAATTGTCTGTGGCATTTGAAGAGGTTCCAGGAGGCAGTGAGAACCAGCATTACTTTTCCCCGCTGGCACCTTTGCTGTGGCAGCAAAAGCTGGACGTTTGTCTTTTTTGCTCCGGAGGTTGCCGAAAGCGAAAACAGGTGCTTTTGAGGATGGAGTCCGCAGGAAAGCAGAGAGGGCCAAATTGTCTGGGGCATTTGAAAGAGTTCCAGGAGGCAGTGAGAACCAGCATCACTTTTCCCCGCTGACACCTTTGCTGTGGCAGCAAAAGCTGGACGTTTGTCTTTTTACCAACGGAGGCTGCCGAAAGCGAAAACAGGCGCTTTTGAGGATGGAGTCCGCAGGAAAGCAGAGAGTGCCAAATTGTCTGGGGCATTTGAAGGGATTCTAGGAGGCAGTGAGGACCAGCATCACTTTTCCCCGCTGGCACCTTTGCTGTGGCAGCAAAAGCTGGACGTTTGTCTTTTTTGCTCCGGAGGCTACCGAAAGCGAAAACAGGTGCTTTTGAGGATGGAGTCCGCAGGAAAGCAGAGAGTGCCAAATTGTCTGTGGCATTTGAAGAGGTTCCAGGAGGCAGTGAGAACCAGCATTACTTTTCCCCGCTGGCACCTTTGCTGTGGCAGCAAAAGCTGGACGTTTGTCTTTTTTGCTCCGGAGGTTGCCGAAAGCGAAAACAGGTGCTTTTGAGGATGGAGTCCGCAGGAAAGCAGAGAGGGCCAAATTGTCTATGGCCTTTGAAGAGGTTCCAGGAGGCAGTGAGAACCAGCATCACTTTTCCCCGCTGGCACCTTTGCTGTGGCAGCAAAAGCTGGACGTTTGTCTTTTTACCACCGGAGGGCGCCGAAAGTGAAAAAAGGTGCTTTTGAGGATGGAGTCCGCAGGAAAGCAGAGAGGGCCAAATTGTCTATGGCCTTTGAAGAGGTTCCAGGAGGCAATGAGGACCAGCATCACTTTTCCCCGCTGGCACCTTTGCTGTGGCAGCAAAAGCTGGACGTTTGTCTTTTTTGCTCCGGAGGCTGCCGAAAGCGAAAACAGGTGCTTTTGAGGATGGAGTCCGCAGGAAAGCAGAGAGAGCCAAATTGTCTGTGGCATTTGAAAGAGTTCCAGGAGGCAGTGAGAACCAGCATCACTTTTCCCCGCTGGCACCTTTGCTGTGGCAGCAAAAGCTGGACGTTTGTCTTTTTACCACCGGAGAGCGCCGAAAGCGAAAACAGGTGCTTTTGAGGATGGAGTCCGCAGGAAAGCAGAGAGGGCCAAATTGTCTGGGGCATTTGAAGAGGTTCCAGGAGGCAGTGAGAACCAGCATTACTTATCCCCGCTGGCACCTTTGCTGTGGCAGCAAAAGCTGGACGTTTGTCTTTTTTGCTCCGGAGGTTGCCGAAAGCGAAAAAAGGTGCTTTTGAGGATGGAGTCCGCAGGAAAGCAAAGAGGGCCAAATTGTCTGTGGCATTTGAAAGGGTTCCAGGAGGCAGTGAGAACCAGCATTACTTTTCCCCGCTGGCACCTTTGCTGTGGCAGCAAAAGCTGGACGTTTGTCTTTTTTGCTCCGGAGGATGCCGAAAGCGAAAACAGGTGCTTTTGAGGATGGAGTCCGCAAGAAAGCAGAGAGGGCCAAATTGTCTGAGGCATTTGAAGAGCTTCCAGGAGACAGTGAGAACCAGCATTACTTTTCACCGCTGGCACCTTTGCTGTGGCAGCAAAAGCTGGACGTTTGTCTTTTTTGCTCCGGAGGCTGCCGAAAGCAAAAACAATTGCTTTTGAGGATGGAGTCCGCAGGAAAGCAGAGAGGGCCAAATTATCTGTGGCATTTGAAGAGGTTCCAGGAGGCAGTGAGAACCAGCATTACTTTTCCCCGCTGGCACCTTTGCTGTGGCAGCAAAAGCTGGACGTTTGTCTTTTTTGCTCCGGAGGTTGCCGAAAGCGAAAACAGGTGCTTTTGAGGATGGAATCCGCAGGAAAGCAGAGAGGGCCAAATTGTCTGGGGCATTTGAAAGAGTTCCAGGAGGCAGTGAGAACCAGCATCACTTTTCCCCGCTGGCACCTTTGCTGTGGCAGCAAAAGCTGGACGTTTGTCTTTTTTGCTCCGGAGGCTGCCGAAAGTGAAAACAGGCGCTTTTGAGGATGGAGTCCGCAGGAAAGCAGAGAGGGCCAAATTGTCTGAGGCATTTGAAGGGGTTCTAGGAGGCAGTGAGGACCAGCATCACTTTTCCCCGCTGGCACCTTTGCTGTGGCAGCAAAAGCTGGACGTTTGTCTTTTTTGCTCCGGAGGCTGCCGAAAGCGAAAACAGGTGCTTTTGAGGATGGAGTCCGCAGGAAAGCAGAGAGTGCCAAATTGTCTGTGGCATTTGAAGAGGTTCCAGGACGCAGTGAGAACCAGCATTACTTTTCCCCGCTGGCACATTTGCTGTGGCAGCAAAAGCTGGACGTTTGTCTTTTTTGCTCCGGAGGTTGCCGAAAGCGAAAACAGGTGCTTTTGAGGATGGAGTCCGCAGGAAAGCAGAGAGGGCCAAATTGTCTGGGGCATTTGAAGAGGTTCCAGGAGGGAGTTAGAACCAGCATCACTTTTCCCCGCTGGCACCTTTCTGCGGCAGCAAAAGCTGGACGTTTGTCTTTTTACCACCGGAGGGCGCAGAAAGTGAAAACAGGTGCTTTTGAGGATAGAGTCCGCAGTAAAGCAGAGAGGGCCAAGTTGTCTGTGGCATTTGAAAGGGTTCCAGGAGGCAGTGAGAACCAGCATTACTTTTCTCCGCTGGCACCTTTGCTGTGGCAGCAAAAGCTGGACGTTTGTCTTTTTTGCTCCGGAGGCTGCCGAAAGCGAAAACAGGTGCTTTTGAGGATGGAGTCCGCAGGAAAGCAGAGAGGGCCAAATTGTCTGGGGCATTTGAAGAGGTTCCAGGAGGCAGTCAGAACCAGCATTACTTTTCCCCGCTGGCACCTTTGCTGTGGCAGCAAAAGCTGGATGTTTGTCTTTTTACCAAGGGAGGGCGCCGAAAGTGAAAAAAGGTGCTTTTGAGGATAGATTCCGCAGGAAAGCAGAGAGGGCCAAATTGTCTGTGGCATTTGAAAGAGTTCCAGGAGGCAGTGAGAACCAGCATCACTTTTCTCCGCTGGCACCTTTGCTGTGGCAGCAAAAGCTGGACGTTTGTCTTTTTTGCTCCGGAGGCTGCCGAAAGCGAAAACAGGTGCTTTTGAGGATGGAGTCCACAGGAAAGCAGAGAGGGCCAAATTGTCTGTGGCATTTGAAAGGGTTCCAGGAGGCAGTGAGAACCAGCATTACTTTTCCCCGCTGGCACCTTTGCTGTGGCAGCAAAAGCTGGACGTTTGTCTTTTTTGCTCCGGAGGCTGCCGAAAGCGAAAACAGGTGCTTTTGAGGATGGAGTCCGCAGGAAAGCAGAGAGGGCCAAATTGTCTGGGGCATTTGAAAGAATTCCAGGAGGCAGTGAGAACCAGCATTACTTTTCCCCGCTGGCACCTTTGCTGTGGCAGCAAAAGCTGGACGTTTGTCTTTTTTGCTCCGGAGGTTGCCGAAAGCGAAAACAGGTGCTTTAGAGGATGGAGTCCGCAGGAAAGCAGAGAGGGCCAAATTGTCTGCGGCATTTGAAAGGGTTCCAGGAGGCAGTGAAAACCAGCATTACTTTTCCCCGCTGGCACCTTTGCTGTGGCAGCAAAAGCTGGATGTTTGTCTTTTTACCACCGGAGGGCGCCGAAAGTGAAAAAAGGTGCTTTTGAGGATAGATTCCGCAGGAAAGCAGAGAGGGCCAAATTGTCTGTGGCATTTGAAAGAGTTCCAGGAGGCAGTGAGAACCAGCATTACTTTTCTCCGCTGGCACCTTTGCTGTGGCAGCAAAAGCTGGACGTTTGTCTTTTTTGCTCCGGAGGCTGCCGAAAGCGAAAACAGGTGCTTTTGAGGATGGAGTCCACAGGAAAGCAGAGAGGGCCAAATTGTCTGTGGCATTTGAAAGGGTTCCAGGAGGCAGTGAGAACCAGCATTACTTTTCCCCGCTGGCACATTTGCTGTGGCAGCAAAAGCTGGACGTTTGTCTTTTTTGCTCCGGAGGATGCTGAAAGCGAAAACAGGTGCTTTTGAGGATGGAGTCCGCAGGAAAGCAGAGAGGGCCAAATTGTCTGGGGCATTTGAAAGAGTTCCAGGAGGCAGTGAGAACCAGCATTACTTTTCCCCGCTGGCACCTTTGCTGTTGCAGCAAAAGCTGGACGTTTGTCTTTTTTGCTCCGGAGGCTGCCGAAAGCGAAAACAGGTGCTTTTGAGGATGGAGTCCGCAGGAAAGCAGAGAGGGCCAAATTGTCTGGGGCATTTGAAAGAATTCCAGGAGGCAGTGAGAACCAGCATTACTTTTCCCCGCTGGCACCTTTGCTGTGGCAGCAAAAGCTGGACGTTTGTCTTTTTTGCTCCGGAGGTTGCCGAAAGCGAAAACAGGTGCTTTAGAGGATGGAGTCCGCAGGAAAGCAGAGAGGGCCAAATTGTCTGCGGCATTTGAAAGGGTTCCAGGAGGCAGTGAAAACCAGCATTACTTTTCCCCGCTGGCACCTTTGCTGTGGCAGCAAAAGCTGGATGTTTGTCTTTTTACCACCGGAGGGCGCCGAAAGTGAAAAAAGGTGCTTTTGAGGATAGATTCCGCAGGAAAGCAGAGAGGGCCAAATTGTCTGTGGCATTTGAAAGAGTTCCAGGAGGCAGTGAGAACCAGCATTACTTTTCTCCGCTGGCACCTTTGCTGTGGCAGCAAAAGCTGGACGTTTGTCTTTTTTGCTCCGGAGGCTGCCGAAAGCGAAAACAGGTGCTTTTGAGGATGGAGTCCACAGGAAAGCAGAGAGGGCCAAATTGTCTGTGGCATTTGAAAGGGTTCCAGGAGGCAGTGAGAACCAGCATTACTTTTCCCCGCTGGCACATTTGCTGTGGCAGCAAAAGCTGGACGTTTGTCTTTTTTGCTCCGGAGGTTGCCGAAAGCGAAAAAAGGTGCTTTTGAGGATGGAGTCCGCAGGAAAGCAGAGAGGGCCAAATTGTCTGGGGCATTTGAAAGAGTTCCAGGAGGCAGTGAGAACCAGCATTACTTTTCCCCGCTGGCACCTTTGCTGTTGCAGCAAAAGCTGGACGTTTGTCTTTTTTGCTCCGGAGGTTGCCGAAAGCGAAAACAGGTGCTTTTGAGGATGGAGTCCGCAGGAAAGCAGAGAGGGCCAAATTGTCTGAGGCATTTGAAGAGCTTCCAGGAGACAGTGAGAACCAGCATTACTTTTCACCGCTGGCACCTTTGCTGTGGCAGCAAAAGCTGGACGTTTGTCTTTTTTGCTCCGGAGGCTGCCGAAAGCGAAAACAAGTGCTTTTGAGGATGGGGTCCGCAGGAAAGCAGAGAGGGCCAAATTGTCTGTGGCATTTGAAGAGGTTCCAGGAGGCAGTGAGAACCAGCATTACTTTTCCTTGCTGGCACCTTTGCTGTGGCAGCAAAAGCTGGACGTTTGTCTTTTTTGCTCCGGAGGTTGCCGAAAGCGAAAACAGGTGCTTTTGAGGATGGAATCCGCAGGAAAGCAGAGAGGGCCAAATTGTCTGTCGCATTTGAAAGAGTTCCAGGAGGCAGTGAGAACCAGCATCACTTTTCCCCGCTGGCACCTTTGCTGTGGCAGCAAAAGCTGGACGTTTGTCTTGTTACCAACGGAGGCTGCCGAAAGTGAAAACAGGCGCTTTTGAGGATGGAGTCCGCAGGAAAGCAGAGAGGGCCAAATTGTCTGAGGCATTTGAAGGGGTTCTAGGAGGCAGTGAGGACCAGCATCACTTTTCCCCGCTGGCACCTTTGCTGTGGCAGCAAAAGCTGGACGTTTGTCTTTTTTGCTCCGGAGGCTGCCGAAAGCGAAAACAGGTGCTTTTGAGGATGGAGTCCGCAGGAAAGCAGAGAGTGCCAAATTGTCTGTGGCATTTGAAGAGGTTCCAGGACGCAGTGAGAACCAGCATTACTTTTCCCCGCTGGCACCTTTGCTGTGGCAGCAAAAGCTGGACGTTTGTCTTTTTTGCTCCGGAGGTTGCCGAAAGCGAAAACAGGTGCTTTTGAGGATGGAGTCCGCAGGAAAGCAGAGAGGGCCAAATTGTCTGGGGCATTTGAAGAGGTTCCAGGAGGCAGTGAGAACCAGCATTACTTATCCCCGCTGGCACCTTTGCTGTGGCAGCAAAAGCTGGACGTTTGTCTTTTTTGCTCCGGAGGTTGCCGAAAGCGAAAAAAGGTGCTTTTGAGGATGGAGTCCGCAGGAAAGCAGAGAGGGCCAAATTGTCTGTGGCATTTGTAAGGGTTCCAGGAGGCAGTGAGAACCAGCATTACTTTTCCCCGCTGGCACCTTTGCTGTGGCAGCAAAAGCTGGACGTTTGTCTTTTTTGCTCCGGAGGATGCCGAAAGCGAAAACAAGTGCTTTTGAGGATGGAGTCTGCAAGAAAGCAGAGAGGGCCAAATTGTCTGAGGCATTTGAAGAGCTTCCAGGAGGCAGTGAGAACCAGCATCACTTTTCCCCGCTGGCACCTTTGCTGTGGCAGCAAAAGCTGGACGTTTGTCTTTTTACCACCGGAGGGCGCCGAAAGTGAAAAAAGGTGCTTTTGAGGATGGAGTCCGCAGGAAAGCAGAGAGGGCCAAATTGTCTATGGCCTTTGAAGAGGTTCCAGGAGGCAATGAGGACCAGCATCACTTTTCCCCGCTGGCACCTTTGCTGTGGCAGCAAAAGCTGGACGTTTGTCTTTTTTGCTCCGGAGGCTGCCGAAAGCGAAAACAGGTGCTTTTGAGGATGGAGTCCGCAGGAAAGCAGAGAGAGCCAAATTGTCTGTGGCATTTGAAAGAGTTCCAGGAGGCAGTGAGAACCAGCATCACTTTTCCCCGCTGGCACATTTGCTGTGGCAGCAAAAGCTGGACGTTTGTCTTTTTACCACCGGAGAGCGCCGAAAGCGAAAACAGGTGCTTTTGAGGATGGAGTCCGCAGGAAAGCAGAGAGTGCCCAATTGTCTGGGGCATTTGAAGAGGTTCCAGGAGGCAGTGAGAACCAGCATTACTTATCCCCGCTGGCACCTTTGCTGTGGCAGCAAAAGCTGGACGTTTGTCTTTTTTGCTCCGGAGGTTGCCGAAAGCGAAAACAGGTGCTTTTGAGGATGGAGTCCGCAAGAAAGCAGAGAGGGCCAAATTGTCTGAGGCATTTGAAGAGCTTCCAGGAGACAGTGAGAACCAGCATTACTTTTCACCGCTGGCACCTTTGCTGTGGCAGCAAAAGCTGGACGTTTGTCTTTTTTGCTCCGGAGGCTGCCGAAAGCAAAAACAAGTGCTTTTGAGGATGGAGTCCGCAGGAAAGCAGAGAGGGCCAAATTGTCTGTGGCATTTGAAGAGGTTCCAGGAGGCAGTGAGAACCAGCATTACTTTTCCCCGCTGGCACCTTTGCTGTGGCAGCAAAAGCTGGATGTTTGTCTTTTTTGCTCCGGAGGTTGCCGAAAGCGAAAACAGGTGCTTTTGAGGATGGAATCCGCAGGAAAGCAGAGAGGGCCAAATTGTCTGGGGCATTTGAAAGAGTTCCAGGAGGCAGTGAGAACCAGCATCACTTTTCCCCGCTGGCACCTTTGCTGTGGCAGCAAAAGCTGGATGTTTGTCTTTTTACCACCGGAGGGCGCCGAAAGTGAAAAAAGGTGCTTTTGAGGATAGATTCCGCAGGAAAGCAGAGAGGGCCAAATTGTCTGTGGCATTTGAAAGAGTTCCAGGAGGCAGTGAGAACCAGCATTACTTTTCTCCGCTGGCACCTTTGCTGTGGCAGCAAAAGCTGGACGTTTGTCTTTTTTGCTCCGGAGGCTGCCGAAAGCGAAAACAGGTGCTTTTGAGGATGGAGTCCACAGGAAAGCAGAGAGGGCCAAATTGTCTGGGGCATTTGAAAGGGTTCCAGGAGGCAGTGAGAACCAGCATTACTTTTCCCCGCTGGCACATTTGCTGTGGCAGCAAAAGCTGGACGTTTGTCTTTTTTGCTCCGGAGGATGCTGAAAGCGAAAACAGGTGCTTTTGAGGATGGAGTCCGCAGGAAAGCAGAGAGGGCCAAATTGTCTGGGGCATTTGAAAGGGTTCCAGGAGGCAGTGAGAACCAGCATCACTTTTCCCCGCTGGCACCTTTGCTGTTGCAGCAAAAGCTGGACGTTTGTCTTTTTTGCTCCGGAGGCTGCCGAAAGCGAAAACAGGTGCTTTTGAGGATGGAGTCCGCAGGAAAGCAGAGAGGGCCAAATTGTCTGGGGCATTTGAAAGAATTCCAGGAGGCAGTGAGAACCAGCATTACTTTTCCCCGCTGGCACCTTTGCTGTGGCAGCAAAAGCTGGACGTTTGTCTTTTTTGCTCCGGAGGTTGCCGAAAGCGAAAACAGGTGCTTTAGAGGATGGAGTCCGCAGGAAAGCAGAGAGGGCCAAATTGTCTGCGGCATTTGAAAGGGTTCCAGGAGGCAGTGAAAACCAGCATTACTTTTCCCCGCTGGCACCTTTGCTGTGGCAGCAAAAGCTGGATGTTTGTCTTTTTACCAAGGGAGGGCGCCGAAAGTGAAAAAAGGTGCTTTTGAGGATAGATTCCGCAGGAAAGCAGAGAGGGCCAAATTGTCTGTGGCATTTGAAAGAGTTCCAGGAGGCAGTGAGAACCAGCATTACTTTTCTCCGCTGGCACCTTTGCTGTGGCAGCAAAAGCTGGACGTTTGTCTTTTTTGCTCCGGAGGCTGCCGAAAGCGAAAACAGGTGCTTTTGAGGATGGAGTCCACAGGAAAGCAGAGAGGGCCAAATTGTCTGTGGCATTTGAAAGGGTTCCAGGAGGCAGTGAGAACCAGCATTACTTTTCCCCGCTGGCACATTTGCTGTGGCAGCAAAAGCTGGACGTTTGTCTTTTTGCTCCGGAGGTTGCCGAAAGCGAAAAAAGGTGCTTTTGAGGATGGAGTCCGCAGGAAAGCAGAGAGGGCCAAATTGTCTGGGGCATTTGAAAGAGTTCCAGGAGGCAGTGAGAACCAGCATTACTTTTCCCCGCTGGCACCTTTGCTGTTGCAGCAAAAGCTGGACGTTTGTCTTTTTTGCTCCGGAGGTTGCCGAAAGCGAAAAAAGGTGCTTTTGAGGATGGAGTCCGCAAGAAAGCAGAGAGGGCCAAATTGTCTGAGGCATTTGAAGAGCTTCCAGGAGACAGTGAGAACCAGCATTACTTTTCCTTGCTGGCACCTTTGCTGTGGCAGCAAAAGCTGGACGTTTGTCTTTTTTGCTCCGGAGGTTGCCGAAAGCGAAAACAGGTGCTTTTGAGGATGGAATCCGCAGGAAAGCAGAGAGGGCCAAATTGTCTGTGGCATTTGAAAGAGTTCCAGGAGGCAGTGAGAACCAGCATCACTTTTCCCCGCTGGCACCTTTGCTGTGGCAGCAAAAGCTGGACGTTTGTCTTGTTACCAACGGAGGCTGCCGAAAGTGAAAACAGGCGCTTTTGAGGATGGAGTCCGCAGGAAAGCAGAGAGGGCCAAATTGTCTGGGGCATTTGAAGGGGTTCTAGGAGGCAGTGAGGACCAGCATCACTTTTCCCCGCTGGCACCTTTGCTGTGGCAGCAAAAGCTGGACGTTTGTCTTTTTTGCTCCGGAGGCTGCCGAAAGCGAAAACAGGTGCTTTTGAGGATGGAGTCCGCAGGAAAGCAGAGAGTGCCAAATTGTCTGTGGCATTTGAAGAGGTTCCAGGACGCAGTGAGAACCAGCATTACTTTTCCCCGCTGGCACCTTTGCTGTGGCAGCAAAAGCTGGACGTTTGTCTTTTTTGCTCCGGAGGTTGCCGAAAGCGAAAACAGGTGCTTTTGAGGATGGAGTCCGCAGGAAAGCAGAGAGGGCCAAATTGTCTGGGGCATTTGAAGAGGTTCCAGGAGGCAGTGAGAACCAGCATTACTTATCCCCGCTGGCACCTTTGCTGTGGCAGCAAAAGCTGGACGTTTGTCTTTTTTGCTCCGGAGGTTGCCGAAAGCGAAAAAAGGTGCTTTTGAGGATGGAGTCCGCAGGAAAGCAGAGAGGGCCAAATTGTCTGTGGCATTTGAAAGGTTTCCAGGAGGCAGTGAGAACCAGCATTACTTTTCCCCGCTGGCACCTTTGCTGTGGCAGCAAAAGCTGGACGTTTGTCTTTTTTGCTCCGGAGGATGCCGAAAGCGAAAACAAGTGCTTTTGAGGATGGAGTCTGCAAGAAAGCAGAGAGGGCCAAATTGTCTGAGGCATTTGAAGAGCTTCCAGGAGGCAGTGAGAACCAGCATCACTTTTCCCCGCTGGCACCTTTGCTGTGGCAGCAAAAGCTGGACGTTTGTCTTTTTACCACCGGAGGGCGCCGAAAGTGAAAAAAGGTGCTTTTGAGGATGGAGTCCGCAGGAAAGCAGAGAGGGCCAAATTGTCTATGGCCTTTGAAGAGGTTCCAGGAGGCAATGAGGACCAGCATCACTTTTCCCCGCTGGCACCTTTGCTGTGGCAGCAAAAGCTGGACGTTTGTCTTTTTTGCTCCGGAGGCTGCCGAAAGCGAAAACAGGTGCTTTTGAGGATGGAGTCCGCAGGAAAGCAGAGAGAGCCAAATTGTCTGTGGCATTTGAAAGAGTTCCAGGAGGCAGTGAGAACCAGCATCACTTTTCCCCGCTGGCACCTTTGCTGTGGCAGCAAAAGCTGGACGTTTGTCTTTTTACCACCGGAGAGCGCCGAAAGCGAAAACAGGTGCTTTTGAGGATGGAGTCCGCAGGAAAGCAGAGAGTGCCCAATTGTCTGGGGCATTTGAAGAGGTTCCAGGAGGCAGTGAGAACCAGCATTACTTATCCCCGCTGGCACCTTTGCTGTGGCAGCAAAAGCTGGACGTTTGTCTTTTTTGCTCCGGAGGTTGCCGAAAGCGAAAAAAGGTGCTTTTGAGGATGGAGTCCGCAGGAAAGCAAAGAGGGCCAAATTGTCTGTGGCATTTGAAAGGGTTCCAGGAGGCAGTGAGAACCAGCATTACTTTTCCCCGCTGGCACCTTTGCTGTGGCAGCAAAAGCTGGACGTTTGTCTTTTTTGCTCCGGAGGATGCCGAAAGCGAAAACAGGTGCTTTTGAGGATGGAGTCCGCAAGAAAGCAGAGAGGGCCAAATTGTCTGAGGCATTTGAAGAGCTTCCAGGAGACAGTGAGAACCAGCATTACTTTTCACCGCTGGCACCTTTGCTGTGGCAGCAAAAGCTGGACGTTTGTCTTTTTTGCTCCGGAGGCTGCCGAAAGCAAAAACAAGTGCTTTTGAGGATGGAGTCCGCAGGAAAGCAGAGAGGGCCAAATTGTCTGTGGCATTTGAAGAGGTTCCAGGAGGCAGTGAGAACCAGCATTACTTTTCCCCGCTGGCACCTTTGCTGTGGCAGCAAAAGCTGGACGTTTGTCTTTTTTGCTCCGGAGGTTGCCGAAAGCGAAAACAGGTGCTTTTGAGGATGGAATCCGCAGGAAAGCAGAGAGGGCCAAATTGTCTGGGGCATTTGAAAGAGTTCCAAGACGCAGTGAGAACCAGCATCACTTTTCCCCGCTGGCACCTTTGCTGTGGCAGCAAAAGCTGGACGTTTGTCTTGTTACCAACGGAGGCTGCCGAAAGTGAAAACAGGCGCTTTTGAGGATGGAGTCCGCAGGAAAGCAGAGAGGGCCAAATTGTCTGAGGCATTTGAAGGGGTTCTAGGAGGCAGTGAGGACCAGCATCACTTTTCCCCGCTGGCACCTTTGCTGTGGCAGCAAAAGCTGGACGTTTGTCTTTTTTGCTCCGGAGGCTGCCGAAAGCGAAAACAGGTGCTTTTGAGGATGGAGTCCGCAGGAAAGCAGAGAGTGCCAAATTGTCTGTGGCATTTGAAGGGGTTCCAGGACGCAGTGAGAACCAGCATTACTTTTCCCCGCTGGCACATTTGCTGTGGCAGCAAAAGCTGGACGTTTGTCTTTTTTGCTCCGGAGGTTGCCAAAAGCGAAAACAGGTGCTTTTGAGGATGGAGTCCGCAGGAAAGCAGAGAGGGCCAAATTGTCTGGGGCATTTGAAGAGGTTCCAGGAGGGAGTGAGAACCAGCATCACTTTTCCCCGCTGGCACCTTTCTGCGGCAGCAAAAGCTGGACGTTTGTCTTTTTACCACCGGAGGGCGCAGAAAGTGAAAACAGGTGCTTTTGAGGATAGAGTCCGCAGTAAAGCAGAGAGGGCCAAGTTGTCTGTGGCATTTGAAAGGGTTCCAGGAGGCAGTGAGAACCAGCATTACTTTTCTCCGCTGGCACCTTTGCTGTGGCAGCAAAAGCTGGACGTTTGTCTTTTTTGCTCCGGAGGCTGCCGAAAGCGAAAACAGGTGCTTTTGAGGATGGAGTCCGCAGGAAAGCAGAGAGGGCCAAATTGTCTGGGGCATTTGAAGAGGTTCCAGGAGGCAGTAAGAACCAGCATTACTTTTCACCGCTGGCACCTTTGCTGTGGCAGCAAAAGCTGGACGTTTGTCTTTTTTGCTCCGGAGGTTGCCGAAAGCGAAAAAAGGTGCTTTTGAGGATGGAGTCCGCAGGAAAGCAGAGAGGGCCAAATTGTCTGTGGCATTTGAAGAGGTTCCAGGAGGCAGTGAGAACCAGCATTACTTTTCCCCGCTGGTATTTTTGCTGTGGCAGCAAAAGCTGGACGTTTGTCTTTTTTGCTCCGGAGGTTGCCGAAAGCGAAAACAGGTGCTTTAGAGGATGGAGTCCGCAGGAAAGCAGAGAGGGCCAAATTGTCTGCGGCATTTGAAAGGGTTCCAGGAGGCAGTCAGAACCAGCATTACTTTTCCCCGCTGGCACCTTTGCTGTGACAGCAAAAGCTGGATGTTTGTCTTTTTACCAAGGGAGGGCGCCGAAAGTGAAAAAAGGTGCTTTTGAGGATAGATTCCGCAGGAAAGCAGAGAGGGCCAAATTGTCTGTGGCATTTGAAAGAGTTCCAGGAGGCAGTGAGAACCAGCATTACTTTTCTCCGCTGGCACCTTTGCTGTGGCAGCAAAAGCTGGACGTTTGTCTTTTTTGCTCCGGAGGCTGCCGAAAGCGAAAACAGGTGCTTTTGAGGATGGAGTCCACAGGAAAGCAGAGAGGGCCAAATTGTCTGTGGCATTTGAAAGGGTTCCAGGAGGCAGTGAGGACCAGCATCACTTTTCCCCGCTGGCACCTTTGCTGTGGCAGCAAAAGCTGGACGTTTGTCTTTTTTGCTCCGGAGGCTGCCGAAAGCGAAAACAGGTGCTTTTGAGGATGGAGTCCGCAGGAAAGCAGAGAGGGCCAAATTGTCTGGGGCATTTGAAAGAATTCCAGGAGGCAGTGAGAACCAGCATTACTTTTCCCCGCTGGCACCTTTGCTGTGGCAGCAAAAGCTGGACGTTTGTCTTTTTTGCTCCGGAGGTTGCCGAAAGCGAAAACAGGTGCTTTTGAGGATGGAGTCCGCAGGAAAGCAGAGAGGGCCAAATTGTCTGTGGCATTTGAAAGGGTTCCAGGAGGCAGTGAGAACCAGCATTACTTTTCCCCGCTGGCACCTTTGCTGTGGCAGCAAAAGCTGGACGTTTGTCTTTTTTGCTCCGGAGGATGCTGAAAGCGAAAACAGGTGCTTTTGAGGATGGAGTCCGCAGGAAAGCAGAGAGGGCCAAATTGTCTGGGGCATTTGAAAGAGTTCCAGGAGGCAGTGAGAACCAGCATTACTTTTCCCCGCTGGCACCTTTGCTGTTGCAGCAAAAGCTGGACGTTTGTCTTTTTTGCTCCGGAGGTTGCCGAAAGCGAAAAAAGGGGCTTTTGAGGATGGAGTCCGCAGGAAAGCAGAGAGGGCCAAATTGTCTATGGCCTTTGAAGAGGTTCCAGGAGGCAATGAGGACCAGCATCACTTTTCCCCGCTGGCACCTTTGCTGTGGCAGCAAAAGCTGGACGTTTGTCTTTTTTGCTCCGGAGGCTGCCGAAAGCGAAAACAGGTGCTTTTGAGGATGGAGTCCGCAGGAAAGCAGAGAGGGCCAAATTGTCTGGGGCATTTGAAAGAGTTCCAGGAGGCAGTGAGAACCAGCATCACTTTTCCCCGCTGGCACCTTTGCTGTGGCAGCAAAAGCTGGACGTTTGTCTTTTTTGCTCCGGAGGTTGCCGAAAGCGAAAAAAGGTGCTTTTGAGGATGGAGTCCGCAGGAAAGCAGAGAGGGCCAAATTGTCTGAGGCATTTGAAGAGGTTCCAGGAGGCAGTGAGAACCAGCATCACTTTTCCCCGCTGGCACCTTTGCTGTGGCAGCAAAAGCTGGACGTTTGTCTTTTTACCACCGGAGGGCGCCGAAAGTGAAAAAAGGTGCTTTTGAGGATGGAGTCCGCAGGAAAGCAGAGAGGGCCAAATTGTCTATGGCCTTTGAAGAGGTTCCAGGAGGCAATGAGGACCAGCATCACTTTTCCCCGCTGGCACCTTTGCTGTGGCAGCAAAAGCTGGACGTTTGTCTTTTTTGCTCCGGAGGCTGCCGAAAGCGAAAACAGGTGCTTTTGAGGATGGAGTCCGCAGGAAAGCAGAGAGAGCCAAATTGTCTGTGGCATTTGAAAGAGTTCCAGGAGGCAGTGAGAACCAGCATCACTTTTCCCCGCTGGCACCTTTGCTGTGGCAGCAAAAGCTGGACGTTTGTCTTTTTACCACCGGAGAGCGCCGAAAGCGAAAACAGGTGCTTTTGAGGATGGAGTCCGCAGGAAAGCAGAGAGTGCCCAATTGTCTGGGGCATTTGAAGAGGTTCCAGGAGGCAGTGAGAACCAGCATTACTTATCCCCGCTGGCACCTTTGCTGTGGCAGCAAAAGCTGGACGTTTGTCTTTTTTGCTCCGGAGGCTGCCGAAAGCGAAAACAGGTGCTTTTGAGGATGGAGTCCACAGGAAAGCAGAGAGGGCCAAATTGTCTGTGGCATTTGAAAGGGTTCCAGGAGGCAGTGAGAACCAGCATTACTTTTCCCCGCTGGCACCTTTGCTGTGGCAGCAAAAGCTGGACGTTTGTCTTTTTTGCTCCGGAGGATGCTGAAAGCGAAAACAGGTGCTTTTGAGGATGGAGTCCGCAGGAAAGCAGAGAGGGCCAAATTGTCTGGGGCATTTGAAAGAGTTCCAGGAGGCAGTGAGAACCAGCATTACTTTTCCCCGCTGGCACCTTTGCTGTTGCAGCAAAAGCTGGACGTTTGTCTTTTTTGCTCCGGAGGTTGCCGAAAGCGAAAAAAGGTGCTTTTGAGGATGGAGTCCGCAGGAAAGCAGAGAGGGCCAAATTGTCTATGGCCTTTGAAGAGGTTCCAGGAGGCAATGAGAACCAGCATCACTTTTCCCCGCTGGTACTTTTGCTGTGGCAGCAAAAGCTGGACGTTTGTCTTTTTTGCTCCGGAGGTTGCCGAAAGCGAAAAAAGGTGCTTTTGAGGATGGAGTCCGCAGGAAAGCAGAGAGGGCCAAATTGTCTATGGCCTTTGAAGAGGTTCCAGGAGGCAATGAGGACCAGCATTACTTTTCCCCGCTGGCACCTTTGCTGTTGCAGCAAAAGCTGGACGTTTGTCTTTTTTGCTCCGGAGGTTGCCGAAAGCGAAAAAAGGTGCTTTTGAGGATGGAGTCCGCAGGAAAGCAAAGAGGGCCAAATTGTCTGTGGCATTTGAAAGGGTTCCAGGAGGCAGTGAGAACCAGCATTACTTTTCCCCGCTGGCACCTTTGCTGTGGCAGCAAAAGCTGGACGTTTGTCTTTTTTGCTCCGGAGGATGCCGAAAGCGAAAACAGGTGCTTTTGAGGATGGAGTCCGCAAGAAAGCAGAGAGGGCCAAATTGTCTGAGGCATTTGAAGAGCTTCCAGGAGACAGTGAGAACCAGCATTACTTTTCACCGCTGGCACCTTTGCTGTGGCAGCAAAAGCTGGACGTTTGTCTTTTTTGCTCCGGAGGCTGCCGAAAGCAAAAACAAGTGCTTTTGAGGATGGAGTCCGCAGGAAAGCAGAGAGGGCCAAATTGTCTGTGGCATTTGAAGAGGTTCCAGGAGGCAGTGAGAACCAGCATTACTTTTCCCCGCTGGCACCTTTGCTGTGGCAGCAAAAGCTGGACGTTTGTCTTTTTTGCTCCGGAGGTTGCCGAAAGCGAAAACAGGTGCTTTTGAGGATGGAATCCGCAGGAAAGCAGAGAGGGCCAAATTGTCTGGGGCATTTGAAAGTGTTCCAGGAGGCAGTGAGAACCAGCATCACTTTTCCCCGCTGGCACCTTTGCTGTGGCAGCAAAAGCTGGACGTTTGTCTTGTTACCAACGGAGGCTGCCGAAAGTGAAAACAGGCGCTTTTGAGGATGGAGTCCGCAGGAAAGCAGAGAGGGCCAAATTGTCTGAGGCATTTGAAGGGGTTCTAGGAGGCAGTGAGGACCAGCATCACTTTTCCCCGCTGGCACCTTTGCTGTGGCAGCAAAAGCTGGACGTTTGTCTTTTTTGCTCCGGAGGCTGCCGAAAGCGAAAACAGGTGCTTTTGAGGATGGAGTCCGCAGGAAAGCAGAGAGTGCCAAATTGTCTGTGGCATTTGAAGAGGTTCCAGGACGCAGTGAGAACCAGCATTACTTTTCCCCGCTGGCACATTTGCTGTGGCAGCAAAAGCTGGACGTTTGTCTTTTTTGCTCCGGAGGATGCCGAAAGCGAAAACAGGTGCTTTTGAGGATGGAGTCCGCAAGAAAGCAGAGAGGGCCAAATTGTCTGAGGCATTTGAAGAGCTTCCAGGAGACAGTGAGAACCAGCATTACTTTTCACCGCTGGCACCTTTGCTGTGGCAGCAAAAGCTGGACGTTTGTCTTTTTTGCTCCGGAGGCTGCCGAAAGCAAAAACAAGTGCTTTTGAGGATGGAGTCCGCAGGAAAGCAGAGAGGGCCAAATTGTCTGTGGCATTTGAAGAGGTTCCAGGAGGCAGTGAGAACCAGCATTACTTTTCCCCGCTGGCACCTTTGCTGTGGCAGCAAAAGCTGGACGTTTGTCTTTTTTGCTCCGGAGGTTGCCGAAAGCGAAAACAGGTGCTTTTGAGGATGGAATCCGCAGGAAAGCAGAGAGGGCCAAATTGTCTGGGGCATTTGAAAGTGTTCCAGGAGGCAGTGAGAACCAGCATCACTTTTCCCCGCTGGCACCTTTGCTGTGGCAGCATAGCTGGACGTTTGTCTTGTTACCAACGGAGGCTGCCGAAAGTGAAAACAGGCGCTTTTGAGGATGGAGTCCGCAGGAAAGCAGAGAGGGCCAAATTGTCTGAGGCATTTGAAGGGGTTCTAGGAGGCAGTGAGGACCAGCATCACTTTTCCCCGCTGGCACCTTTGCTGTGGCAGCAAAAGCTGGACGTTTGTCTTTTTTGCTCCGGAGGCTGCCGAAAGCGAAAACAGGTGCTTTTGAGGATGGAGTCCGCAGGAAAGCAGAGAGTGCCAAATTGTCTGTGGCATTTGAAGAGGTTCCAGGACGCAGTGAGAACCAGCATTACTTTTCCCCGCTGGCACATTTGCTGTGGCAGCAAAAGCTGGACGTTTGTCTTTTTTGCTCCGGAGGTTGCCGAAAGCGAAAACAGGTGCTTTTGAGGATGGAGTCCGCAGGAAAGCAGAGAGGGCCAAATTGTCTGGGGCATTTGAAGAGGTTCCAGGAGGGAGTGAGAACCAGCATCACTTTTCCCCGCTGGCACCTTTCTGCGGCAGCAAAAGCTGGACGTTTGTCTTTTTACCACCGGAGGGCGCAGAAAGTGAAAACAGGTGCTTTTGAGGATAGAGTCCGCAGTAAAGCAGAGACGGCCAAGTTGTCTGTGGCATTTGAAAGGGTTCCAGGAGGCAGTGAGAACCAGCATTACTTTTCTCCGCTGGCACCTTTGCTGTGGCAGCAAAAGCTGGACGTTTGTCTTTTTTGCTCCGGAGGCTGCCGAAAGCGAAAACAGGTGCTTTTGAGGATGGAGTCCGCAGGAAAGCAGAGAGGGCCAAATTGTCTGGGGCATTTGAAGAGGTTCCAGGAGGCAGTAAGAACCAGCATTACTTTTCACCGCTGGCACCTTTGCTGTGGCAGCAAAAGCTGGACGTTTGTCTTTTTTGCTCCGGAGGTTGCCGAAAGCGAAAAAAGGTGCTTTTGAGGATGGAGTCCGCAGGAAAGCAGAGAGGGCCAAATTGTCTGTGGCATTTGAAGAGGTTCCAGGAGGCAGTGAGAACCAGCATTACTTTTCCCCGCTGGTATTTTTGCTGTGGCAGCAAAAGCTGGACGTTTGTCTTTTTTGCTCCGGAGGTTGCCGAAAGCGAAAACAGGTGCTTTAGAGGATGGAGTCCGCAGGAAAGCAGAGAGGGCCAAATTGTCTGCGGCATTTGAAAGGGTTCCAGGAGGCAGTCAGAACCAGCATTACTTTTCCCCGCTGGCACCTTTGCTGTGGCAGCAAAAGCTGGATGTTTGTCTTTTTACCAAGGGAGGGCGCCGAAAGTGAAAAAAAATGCTTTTGAGGATAGATTCCGCAGGAAAGCAGAGAGGGCCAAATTGTCTGGGGCATTTGAAAGGGTTCCAGGAGGCAGTGAGAACCAGCATTACTTTTCTCCGCTGGCACCTTTGCTGTGGCAGCAAAAGCTGGACGTTTGTCTTTTTTGCTCCGGAGGCTGCCGAAAGCGAAAACAGGTGCTTTTGAGGATGGAGTCCACAGGAAAGCAGAGAGGGCCAAATTGTCTGTGGCATTTGAAAGGGTTCCAGGAGGCAGTGAGAACCAGCATTACTTTTCCCCGCTGGCACCTTTGCTGTGGCAGCAAAAGCTGGACGTTTGTCTTTTTTGCTCCGGAGGCTGCCGAAAGCGAAAACAGGTGCTTTTGAGGATGGAGTCCGCAGGAAAGCAGAGAGGGCCAAATTGTCTGGGGCATTTGAAAGAATTCCAGGAGGCAGTGAGAACCAGCATTACTTTTCCCCGCTGGCACCTTTGCTGTGGCAGCAAAAGCTGGACGTTTGTCTTTTTTGCTCCGGAGGTTGCCGAAAGCGAAAACAGGTGCTTTAGAGGATGGAGTCCGCAGGAAAGCAGAGAGGGCCAAATTGTCTGCGGCATTTGAAAGGGTTCCAGGAGGCAGTGAGAACCAGCATTACTTTTCCCCGCTGGCACCTTTGCTGTGGCAGCAAAAGCTGGATGTTTGTCTTTTTACCACCGGAGGGCGCCGAAAGTGAAAAAAGGTGCTTTTGAGGATAGATTCCGCAGGAAAGCAGAGAGGGCCAAATTGTCTGTGGCATTTGAAAGAGTTCCAGGAGGCAGTGAGAACCAGCATTACTTTTCTCCGCTGGCACCTTTGCTGTGGCAGCAAAAGCTGGACGTTTGTCTTTTTTGCTCCGGAGGCTGCCGAAAGCAAAAACAGGTGCTTTTGAGGATGGAGTCCACAGGAAAGCAGAGAGGGCCAAATTGTCTGTGGCATTTGAAAGGGTTCCAGGAGGCAGTGAGAACCAGCATTACTTTTCCCGCTGGCACCTTTGCTGTGGCAGCAAAAGCTGGACGTTTGTCTTTTTTGCTCCGGAGGATGCTGAAAGCGAAAACAGGTGCTTTTGAGGATGGAGTCCGCAGGAAAGCAGAGAGGGCCAAATTGTCTATGGCCTTTGAAGAGGTTCCAGGAGGCAATGAGGACCAGCATCACTTTTCCCCGCTGGCACCTTTGCTGTGGCAGCAAAAGCTGGACGTTTGTCTTTTTTGCTCCGGAGGTTGACGAAAGCGAAAAAAGGTGCTTTTGAGGATGGAGTCCGCAGGAAAGCAGAGAGGGCCAAATTGTCTATGGCCTTTGAAGAGGTTCCAGGAGGCAATGAGGACCAGCATCACTTTTCCCCGCTGGCACCTTTGCTGTGGCAGCAAAAGCTGGACGTTTGTCTTTTTTGCTCCGGAGGTTGCCGAAAGCGAAAACAGGTGCTTTTGAGGATGGAGTCCGCAGGAAAGCAGAGAGAGCCAAATTGTCTGGGGCATTTGAAAGAGTTCCAGGAGGCAGTGAGAACCAGCATCCCTTTTCCCCGCTGGCACCTTTGCTGTGGCAGCAAAAGCTGGACGTTTGTCTTTTTACCACCGGAGGGCGCCGAAAGCGAAAACAGGTGCTTTTGAGGATGGAGTCCGCAGGAAAGCAGAGAGGGCCAAATTGTCTGTGGCATTTGAAAGGGTTCCAAGAGGCAGTGAGAACCAGCATTACTTTTCCCCGCTGGCACCTTTGCTGTGGCAGCAAAAGCTGGACGTTTGTCTTTTTTGCTCCGGAGGATGCCGAAAGCGAAAACAGGTGCTTTTGAGGATGGAGTCCGCAAGAAAGCAGAGAGGGCCAAATTGTCTGAGGCATTTGAAGAGCTTCCAGGAGACAGTGAGAACCAGCATTACTTTTCACCGCTGGCACCTTTGCTGTGGCAGCAAAAGCTGGACGTTTGTCTTTTTTGCTCCGGAGGCTGCCGAAAGCGAAAACAAGTGCTTTTGAGGATGGAGTCCGCAGGAAAGCAGAGAGGGCCAAATTGTCTGTGGCATTTGAAGAGGTTCCAGGAGGCAGTGAGAACCAGCATTACTTTTCCCCGCTGGCACCTTTGCTGTGGCAGCAAAAGCTGGACGTTTGTCTTTTTTGCTCCGGAGGTTGCCGAAAGCGAAAACAGGTGCTTTTGAGGATGGAGTCCGCAAAAAAGCAAAGAGGGCCAAATTGTCTGTGGCATTTGAAAGAGTTCCAGGAGGCAGTGAGAACCAGCATCACTTTTCCCCGCTGGCACCTTTGCTGTGGCAGCAAAAGCTGGACGTTTGTCTTGTTACCAACGGAGGCTGCCGAAAGCGAAAACAGGCGCTTTTGAGGATGGAGTCCGCAGGAAAGCAGAGAGGGCCAAATTGTCTGAGGCATTTGAAGGGGTTCTAGCAGGCAGTGAGGACCAGCATCACTTTTCCCCGCTGGCACCTTTGCTGTGGCAGCAAAAGCTGGACGTTTGTCTTTTTTGCTCCGGAGGCTGCCGAAAGCGAAAACAGGTGCTTTTGAGGATGGAGTCCGCAGGAAAGCAGAGAGGGCCAAATTGTCTGTGGCATTTGAAGAGGTTCCAGGACGCAGTGAGAACCAGCATTACTTTTCCCCGCTGGCACCTTTGCTGTGGCAGCAAAAGCTGGACGTTTGTCTTTTTTGCTCCGGAGGTTGCCGAAAGCGAAAAAAGGTGCTTTTGAGGATGGAGTCCGCAGGAAAGCAGAGAGGGCCAAATTGTCTGGGGCATTTGAAGAGGTTCCAGGAGGCAGTGAGAACCAGCATCACTTTTCCCCGCTGGCACCTTTGCTGCGGCAGCAAAAGCTGGACGTTTGTCTTTTTTGCTCCGGAGGGCGCCGAAAGTGAAAAAAGGTGCTTTTGAGGATAGAGTCCACAGTAAAGCAGAGAGGGCCAAATTGTCTGTGGCATTTGAAAGGGTTCCAGGAGGCAGTGAGAACCAGCATTACTTTTCTCCGCTGGCACCTTTGCTGTGGCAGCAAAAGCTGGACGTTTGTCTTTTTTGCTCCGGAGGCTGCCGAAAGCGAAAACAGGTGCTTTTGAGGATGGAGTCCGCAGGAAAGCAGAGAGGGCCAAATTGTCTGGGGCATTTGAAGAGGTTCCAGGAGGCAGTAAGAACCAGTATTACTTTTCCCCGCTGGCACCTTTGCTGTGGCAGCAAAAGCTGGACGTTTGTCTTTTTTGCTCCTGAGGTTGCCGAAAGCGAAAAAAGGTGCTTTTGAGGATGGAGTCCGCAGGAAAGCAGAGAGGGCCAAATTGTCTGGGGCATTTGAAGAGGTTCCAGGAGGCAGTGAGAACCAGCATTACTTTTCCCCGCTGGTACTTTTGCTGTGGCAGCAAAAGCTGGACGTTTGTCTTTTTTGCTCCGGAGGTTGCCGAAAGCGAAAACAGGTGCTTTTGAGGATGGAGTCCACAGGAAAGCAGAGAGGGCCAAATTGTCTGTGGCATTTGAAAGGGTTCCAGGAGGCAGTGAGAACCAGCATCACTTTTCCCCGCTGGCACCTTTGCTGTGGCAGCAAAAGCTGGACGTTTGTCTTTTTTGCTCCGGAGGTTGCCGAAAGCGAAAACAGGTGCTTTTGAGGATGGAGTCCGCAGGAAAGCAGAGAGGGCCAAATTGTCTATGGCCTTTGAAGAGGTTCCAGGAGGCAATGAGGACCAGCATCACTTTTCCCCGCTGGCACCTTTGCTGTGGCAGCAAAAGCTGGACGTTTGTCTTTTTTGCTCCGGAGGCTGCCGAAAGCGAAAACAGGTGCTTTTGAGGATGGAGTCCGCAGGAAAGCAGAGAGGGCCAAATTGTCTGCGGCATTTGAAAGGGTTCCAGGAGGCAGTCAGAACCAGCATTACTTTTCCCCGCTGGCACCTTTGCTGTGGCAGCAAAAGCTGGATGTTTGTCTTTTTACCAAGGGAGGGCGCCGAAAGTGAAAAAAGGTGCTTTTGAGGATAGATTCCGCAGGAAAGCAGAGAGGGCCAAATTGTCTGTGGAATTTGAAAGAGTTCCAGGAGGCAGTGAGAACCAGCATTACTTTTCTCCGCTGGCACCTTTGCTGTGGCAGCAAAAGCTGGACGTTTGTCTTTTTTGCTCCGGAGGCTGCCGAAAGCGAAAACAGGTGCTTTTGAGGATGGAGTCCACAGGAAAGCAGAGAGGGCCAAATTGTCTGTGGCATTTGAAAGGGTTCCAGGAGGCAGTGAGAACCAGGATTACTTTTCCCCGCTGGCACCTTTGCTGTGGCAGCAAAAGCTGGACGTTTGTCTTTTTTGCTCCGGAGGCTGCCCAAAGCGAAAACAGGTGCTTTTGAGGATGGAGTCCGCAGGAAAGCAGAGAGGGCCAAATTGTCTGGGGCATTTGAAAGAGTTCCAGGAGGCAGTGAGAACCAGCATTACTTTTCCCCGCTGGCACCTTTGCTGTGGCAGCAAAAGCTGGACGTTTGTCTTTTTTGCTCCGGAGGTTGCCGAAAGCGAAAACAGGTGCTTTAGAGGATGGAGTCCGCAGGAAAGCAGAGAGGGCCAAATTGTCTGGGGCATTTGAAAGAGTTCCAGGAGGCAGTGAGAACCAGCATTACTTTTCCCCGCTGGCACCTTTGCTGTTGCAGCAAAAGCTGGACGTTTGTCTTTTTTGCTCCGGAGGTTGCCGAAAGCGAAAAAAGGTGCTTTTGAGGATGGAGTCCGCAGGAAAGCAGAGAGGGCCAAATTGTCTATGGCCTTTGAAGAGGTTCCAGGAGGCAATGAGGACCAGCATCACTTTTCCCCGCTGGTACTTTTGCTGTGGCAGCAAAAGCTGGACGTTTGTCTTTTTTGCTCCGGAGGTTGCCGAAAGCGAAAAAAGGTGCTTTTGAGGATGGAGTCCGCAGGAAAGCAGAGAGGGCCAAATTGTCTATGGCCTTTGAAGAGGTTCCAGGAGGCAATGAGGACCAGCATCACTTTTCCCCGCTGGCACCTTTGCTGTGGCAGCAAAAGCTGGACGTTTGTCTTTTTTGCTCCGGAGGCTGCCGAAAGCGAAAACAGGTGCTTTTGAGGATGGAGTCCGCAGGAAAGCAGAGAGGGCCAAATTGTCTGGGGCATTTGAAAGAGTTCCAGGAGGCAGTGAGAACCAGCATCACTTTTCCCCGCTGGCACCTTTGCTGTGGCAGCAAAAGCTGGACGTTTGTCTTTTTTGCTCCGGAGGTTGCCGAAAGCGAAAAAAGGTGCTTTTGAGGATGGAGTCCGCAGGAAAGCAAAGAGGGCCAAATTGTCTGTGGCATTTGAAAGGGTTCCAGGAGGCAGTGAGAACCAGCATTACTTTTCCCCGCTGGCACCTTTGCTGTGGCAGCAAAAGCTGGACGTTTGTCTTTTTTGCTCCGGAGGATGCCGAAAGCGAAAACAGGTGCTTTTGAGGATGGAGTCCGCAAGAAAGCAGAGAGGGCCAAATTGTCTGAGGCATTTGAAGAGTTTCCAGGAGACAGTGAGAACCAGCATTACTTTTCACCGCTGGCACCTTTGCTGTGGCAGCAAAAGCTGGACGTTTGTCTTTTTTGCTCCGGAGGCTGCCGAAAGCAAAAACAAGTGCTTTTGAGGATGGAGTCCGCAGGAAAGCAGAGAGGGCCAAATTGTCTGTGGCATTTGAAGAGGTTCCAGGAGGCAGTGAGAACCAGCATTACTTTTCCCCGCTGGCACCTTTGCTGTGGCAGCAAAAGCTGGACGTTTGTCTTTTTTGCTCCGGAGGTTGCCGAAAGCGAAAACAGGTGCTTTTGAGGATGGAATCCGCAGGAAAGCAGAGAGGGCCAAATTGTCTGGGGCATTTGAAAGAGTTCCAGGAGGCAGTGAGAACCAGCATCACTTTTCCCCGCTGGCACCTTTGCTGTGGCAGCAAAAGCTGGACGTTTGTCTTGTTACCAACGGAGGCTGCCGAAAGTGAAAACAGGCGCTTTTGAGGATGGAGTCCGCAGGAAAGCAGAGAGGGCCAAATTGTCTGAGGCATTTGAAGGGGTTCTAGGAGGCAGTGAGGACCAGCATCACTTTTCCCCGCTGGCACCTTTGCTGTGGCAGCAAAAGCTGGACGTTTGTCTTTTTTGCTCCGGAGGCTGCCGAAAGCGAAAACAGGTGCTTTTGAGGATGGAGTCCGCAGGAAAGCAGAGAGTGCCAAATTGTCTGTGGCATTTGAAGAGGTTCCAGGACGCAGTGAGAACCAGCATTACTTTTCCCCGCTGGCACATTTGCTGTGGCAGCAAAAGCTGGACGTTTGTCTTTTTTGCTCCGGAGGTTGCCGAAAGCGAAAACAGGTGCTTTTGAGGATGGAGTCCGCAGGAAAGCAGAGAGGGCCAAATTGTCTGGGGCATTTGAAGAGGTTCCAGGAGGGAGTGAGAACCAGCATCACTTTTCCCCGCTGGCACCTTTCTGCGGCAGCAAAAGCTGGACGTTTGTCTTTTTACCACCGGAGGGCGCAGAAAGTGAAAACAGGTGCTTTTGAGGATAGAGTCCGCAGTAAAGCAGAGAGGGCCAAGTTGTCTGTGGCATTTGAAAGGGTTCCAGGAGGCAGTGAGAACCAGCATTACTTTTCTCCGCTGGCACCTTTGCTGTGGCAGCAAAAGCTGGACGTTTGTCTTTTTTGCTCCGGAGGCTGCCGAAAGCGAAAACAGGTGCTTTTGAGGATGGAGTCCGCAGGAAAGCAGAGAGGGCCAAATTGTCTGGGGCATTTGAAGAGGTTCCAGGAGGCAGTAAGAACCAGCATTACTTTTCACCGCTGGCACCTTTGCTGTGGCAGCAAAAGCTGGACGTTTGTCTTTTTTGCTCCGGAGGTTGCCGAAAGCGAAAAAAGGTGCTTTTGAGGATGGAGTCCGCAGGAAAGCAGAGAGGGCCAAATTGTCTGTGGCATTTGAAGAGGTTCCAGGAGGCAGTGAGAACCAGCATTACTTTTCCCCGCTGGTATTTTTGCTGTAGCAGCAAAAGCTGGACGTTTGTCTTTTTTGCTCCGGAGGTTGCCGAAAGCGAAAACAGGTGCTTTAGAGGATGGAGTCCGCAGGAAAGCAGAGAGGGCCAAATTGTCTGCGGCATTTGAAAGGGTTCCAGGAGGCAGTCAGAACCAGCATTACTTTTCCCCGCTGGCACCTTTGCTGTGGCAGCAAAAGCTGGATGTTTGTCTTTTTACCAAGGGAGGGCGACGAAAGTGAAAAAAGGTGCTTTTGAGGATAGATTCCGCAGGAAAGCAGAGAGGGCCAAATTGTCTGGGGCATTTGAAAGGGTTCCAGGAGGCAGTGAGAACCAGCATTACTTTTCTCCGCTGGCACCTTTGCTGTGGCAGCAAAGGCTGGACGTTTGTCTTTTTTGCTCCGGAGGCTGCCGAAAGCGAAAACAGGTGCTTTTGAGGATGGAGTCCACAGGAAAGCAGAGAGGGCCAAATTGTCTGTGGCATTTGAAAGGGTTCCAGGAGGCAGTGAGAACCAGCATTACTTTTCCCCGCTGGCACCTTTGCTGTGGCAGCAAAAGCTGGACGTTTGTCTTTTTTGCTCCGGAGGCTGCCGAAAGCGAAAACAGGTGCTTTTGAGGATGGAGTCCGCAGGAAAGCAGAGAGGGCCAAATTGTCTGGGGCATTTGAAAGAATTCCAGGAGGCAGTGAGAACCAGCATTACTTTTCCCCGCTGGCACCTTTGCTGTGGCAGCAAAAGCTGGACGTTTGTCTTTTTTGCTCCGGAGGTTGCCGAAAGCGAAAACAGGTGCTTTAGAGGATGGAGTCCGCAGGAAAGCAGAGAGGGCCAAATTGTCTGCGGCATTTGAAAGGGTTCCAGGAGGCAGTGAGAACCAGCATTACTTTTCCCCGCTGGCACCTTTGCTGTGGCAGCAAAAGCTGGATGTTTGTCTTTTTACCACCGGAGGGCGCCGAAAGTGAAAAAAGGTGCTTTTGAGGATAGATTTCGCAGGAAAGCAGAGAGGGCCAAATTGTCTGTGGCATTTGAAAGAGTTCCAGGAGGCAGTGAGAACCAGCATTACTTTTCCCCGCTGGCACCTTTGCTGTGGCAGCAAAAGCTGGACGTTTGTCTTTTTTGCTCCGGAGGCTGCCGAAAGCGAAAACAGGTGCTTTTGAGGATGGAGTCCACAGGAAAGCAGAGAGGGCCAAATTGTCTGTGGCATTTGAAAGGGTTCCAGGAGGCAGTGAGAACCAGCATTACTTTTCCCCGCTGGCACCTTTGCTGTGGCAGCAAAAGCTGGACGTTTGTCTTTTTTGCTCCGGAGGATGCTGAAAGCGAAAACAGGTGCTTTTGAGGATGGAGTCCGCAGGAAAGCAGAGAGGGCCAAATTGTCTGGGGCATTTGAAAGAGTTCCAGGAGGCAGTGAGAACCAGCATTACTTTTCCCCGCTGGCACCTTTGCTGTTGCAGCAAAAGCTGGACGTTTGTCTTTTTTGCTCCGGAGGTTGCCGAAAGCGAAAAAAGGTGCTTTTGAGGATGGAGTCCGCAGGAAAGCAGAGAGGGCCAAATTGTCTATGGCCTTTGAAGAGGTTCCAGGAGGCAATGAGGACCAGCATCACTTTTCCCCGCTGGCACCTTTGCTGTGGCAGCAAAAGCTGGACGTTTGTCTTTTTTGCTCCGGAGGTTGCCGAAAGCGAAAAAAGGTGCTTTTGAGGATGGAGTCCGCAGGAAAGCAGAGAGGGCCAAATTGTCTATGGCCTTTGAAGAGGTTCCAGGAGGCAATGAGGACCAGCATCACTTTTCCCCGCTGGCACCTTTGCTGTGGCAGCAAAAGCTGGACGTTTGTCTTTTTTGCTCCGGAGGTTGCCGAAAGCGAAAACAGGTGCTTTTGAGGATGGAGTCCGCAGGAAAGCAGAGAGAGCCAAATTGTCTGGGGCATTTGAAAGAGTTCCAGGAGGCAGTGAGAACCAGCATCCCTTTTCCCCGCTGGCACCTTTGCTGTGGCAGCAAAAGCTGGACGTTTGTCTTTTTACCACCGGAGGGCGCCGAAAGCGAAAACAGGTGCTTTTGAGGATGGAGTCCGCAGGAAAGCAGAGAGGGCCAAATTGTCTGTGGCATTTGAAAGGGTTCCAAGAGGCAGTGAGAACCAGCATTACTTTTCCCCGCTGGCACCTTTGCTGTGGCAGCAAAAGGTGGACGTTTGTCTTTTTTGCTCCGGAGGCTGCCGAAAGCGAAAACAGGTGCTTTTGAGGATGGAGTCCGCAAGAAAGCAGAGAGGGCCAAATTGTCTGAGGCATTTTAAGAGCTTCCAGGAGACAGTGAGAACCAGCATTACTTTTCACCGCTGGCACCTTTGCTGTGGCAGCAAAAGCTGGACGTTTGTCTTTTTTGCTCCGGAGGCTGCCGAAAGCGAAAACAAGTGCTTTTGAGGATGGAGTCCGCAGGAAAGCAGAGAGGGCCAAATTGTCTGTGGCATTTGAAGAGGTTCCAGGAGGCAGTGAGAACCAGCATTACTTTTCCCCGCTGGCACCTTTGCTGTGGCAGCAAAAGCTGGACGTTTGTCTTTTTTGCTCCGGAGGTTGCCGAAAGCGAAAACAGGTGCTTTTGAGGATGGAGTCCGCAAAAAAGCAAAGAGGGCCAAATTGTCTGTGGCATTTGAAAGAGTTCCAGGAGGCAGTGAGAACCAGCATCACTTTTCCCCGCTGGCACCTTTGCTGTGGCAGCAAAAGCTGGACGTTTGTCTTGTTACCAACGGAGGCTGCCGAAAGCGAAAACAGGCGCTTTTGAGGATGGAGTCCGCAGGAAAGCAGAGAGGGCCAAATTGTCTGAGGCATTTGAAGGGGTTCTAGCAGGCAGTGAGGACCAGCATCACTTTTCCCCGCTGGCACCTTTGCTGTGGCAGCAAAAGCTGGACGTTTGTCTTTTTTGCTCCGGAGGCTGCCGAAAGCGAAAACAGGTGCTTTTGAGGATGGAGTCCGCAGGAAAGCAGAGAGGGCCAAATTGTCTGTGGCATTTGAAGAGGTTCCAGGACGCAGTGAGAACCAGCATTACTTTTCCCCGCTGGCACCTTTGCTGTGGCAGCAAAAGCTGGACGTTTGTCTTTTTTGCTCCGGAGGTTGCCGAAAGCGAAAAAAGGTGCTTTTGAGGATGGAGTCCGCAGGAAAGCAGAGAGGGCCAAATTGTCTGGGGCATTTGAAGAGGTTCCAGGAGGCAGTGAGAACCAGCATCACTTTTCCCCGCTGGCACCTTTGCTGCGGCAGCAAAAGCTGGACGTTTGTCTTTTTACCACCGGAGGGCGCCGAAAGTGAAAAAAGGTGCTTTTGAGGATAGAGTCCGCAGTAAAGCAGAGAGGGCCAAATTGTCTGTGGCATTTGAAAGGGTTCCAGGAGGCAGTGAGAACCAGCATTACTTTTCTCCGCTGGCACCTTTGCTGTGGCAGCAAAAGCTGGACGTTTGTCTTTTTTGCTCCGGAGGCTGCCGAAAGCGAAAACAGGTGCTTTTGAGGATGGAGTCCGCAGGAAAGCAGAGAGGGCCAAATTGTCTGGGGCATTTGAAGAGGTTCCAGGAGGCAGTAAGAACCAGTATTACTTTTCCCCGCTGGCACCTTTGCTGTGGCAGCAAAAGCTGGACGTTTGTCTTTTTTGCTCCGGAGGCTGCCGAAAGCGAAAAAAGGTGCTTTTGAGGATGGAGTCCGCAGGAAAGCAGAGAGGGCCAAATTGTCTGGGGCATTTGAAGAGGTTCCAGGAGGCAGTGAGAACCAGCATTACTTTTCCCCGCTGGTACTTTTGCTGTGGCAGCAAAAGCTGGACGTTTGTCTTTTTTGCTCCGGAGGTTGCCGAAAGCGAAAACAGGTGCTTTTGAGGATGGAGTCCACAGGAAAGCAGAGAGGGCCAAATTGTCTGTGGCATTTGAAAGGGTTCCAGGAGGCAGTGAGAACCAGCATCACTTTTCCCCGCTGGCACCTTTGCTGTGGCAGCAAAAGCTGGACGTTTGTCTTTTTTGCTCCGGAGGTTGCCGAAAGCGAAAACAGGTGCTTTTGAGGATGGAGTCCGCAGGAAAGCAGAGAGGGCCAAATTGTCTATGGCCTTTGAAGAGGTTCCAGGAGGCAATGAGGACCAGCATCACTTTTCCCCGCTGGCACCTTTGCTGTGGCAGCAAAAGCTGGACGTTTGTCTTTTTTGCTCCGGAGGCTGCCGAAAGCGAAAACAGGTGCTTTTGAGGATGGAGTCCGCAGGAAAGCAGAGAGAGCCAAATTGTCTGTGGCATTTGAAAGAGTTCCAGGAGGCAGTGAGAACCAGCATCACTTTTCCCCGCTGGCACCTTTGCTGTGGCAGCAAAAGCTGGACGTTTGTCTTTTTTGCTCCGGAGGTTGCCGAAAGCGAAAACAGGTGCTTTTGAGGATGGAGTAAGCAAGAAAGCAGAGAGTGCCAAATTGTCTGAGGCATTTGAAGAGGTTCCAGGAGACAGTGAGAACCAGCATTACTTTTCACCGCTGGCACCTTTGCTGTGGCAGCAAAAGCTGGACGTTTGTCTTTTTTGCTCCGGAGGCTGCCGAAAGCGAAAACAGGTGCTTTTGAGGATGGAGTCCGCAGGAAAGCAGAGAGTGCCAAATTGTCTGGGGCATTTGAAGAGGTTCCAGGAGGCAGTGAGAACCAGCATTACTTTTCCCCACTGGCACCTTTGCTGTGGCAGCAAAAGCTGGACGTTTGTCTTTTTTGCTCCGGAGGTTGCCGAAAGCGAAAACAGGTGCTTTTGAGGATGGAGTCTGCAGGAAAGCAGAGAGGGCCAAATTGTCTGTGGCATTTGAAAGAGTTCCAGGAGGCAGTGAGAACCAGCATCACTTTTCCCCGCTGGCACCTTTGCTGTGGCAGCAAAAGCTGGACGTTTGTCTTTTTTGCTCCGGAGGCTGCCGAAAGCGAAAACAGGTGCTTTTGAGGATGGAGTCCGCAGGAAAGCAGAGAGGGCCAAATTGTCTGGGGCATTTGAAGAGGTTCCAGGAGGCAGTAAGAACCAGCATTACTTTTCACCGCTGGCACCTTTGCTGTGGCAGCAAAAGCTGGACGTTTGTCTTTTTTGCTCCGGAGGTTGCCGAAAGCGAAAAAAGGTGCTTTTGAGGATGGAGTCCGCAGGAAAGCAGAGAGGGCCAAATTGTCTGTGGCATTTGAAGAGGTTCCAGGAGGCAGTGAGAACCAGCATTACTTTTCCCCGCTGGTATTTTTGCTGTGGCAGCAAAAGCTGGACGTTTGTCTTTTTTGCTCCGGAGGTTGCCGTAAGCGAAAACAGGTGCTTTAGAGGATGGAGTCCGCAGGAAAGCAGAGAGGGCCAAATTGTCTGCGGCATTTGAAAGGGTTCCAGGAGGCAGTCAGAACCAGCATTACTTTTCCCCGCTGGCACCTTTGCTGTGGCAGCAAAAGCTGGATGTTTGTCTTTTTACCAAGGGAGGGCGCCGAAAGTGAAAAAAGGTGCTTTTGAGGATAGATTCCGCAGTAAAGCAGAGAGGGCCAAATTGTCTGTGGAATTTGAAAGAGTTCCAGGAGGCAGTGAGAACCAGCATTACTTTTCTCCGCTGGCACCTTTGCTGTGGCAGCAAAAGCTGGACGTTTGTCTTTTTTGCTCCGGAGGCTGCCGAAAGCGAAAACAGGTGCTTTTGAGGATGGAGTCCACAGGAAAGCAGAGAGGGCCAAATTGTCTGTGGCATTTGAAAGGGTTCCAGGAGGCAGTGAGAACCAGGATTACTTTTCCCCGCTGGCACCTTTGCTGTGGCAGCAAAAGCTGGACGTTTGTCTTTTTTGCTCCGGAGGCTGCCCAAAGCGAAAACAGGTGCTTTTGAGGATGGAGTCCGCAGGAAAGCAGAGAGGGCCAAATTGTCTGGGGCATTTGAAAGAGTTCAAGGAGGCAGTGAGAACCAGCATTACTTTTCCCCGCTGGCACCTTTGCTGTGGCAGCAAAAGCTGGACGTTTGTCTTTTTTGCTCCGGAGGTTGCCGAAAGCGAAAACAGGTGCTTTAGAGGATGGAGTCCGCAGGAAAGCAGAGAGGGCCAAATTGTCTGCGGCATTTGAAAGGGTTCCAGGAGGCAGTGAGAACCAGCATTACTTTTCCCCGCTGGCACCTTTGCTGTGGCAGCAAAAGCTGGATGTTTGTCTTTTTACCACCGGAGGGCGCCGAAAGTGAAAAAAGGTGCTTTTGAGGATAGATTCCGCAGGAAAGCAGAGAGGGCCAAATTGTCTGGGGCATTTGAAAGAGTTCCAGGAGGCAGTGAGAACCAGCATTACTTTTCTCCGCTGGCACCTTTGCTGTGGCAGCAAAAGCTGGACGTTTGTCTTTTTTGCTCCGGAGGCTGCCGAAAGCGAAAACAGGTGCTTTTGAGGATGGAGTCCACAGGAAAGCAGAGAGGGCCAAATTGTCTGTGGCATTTGAAAGGGTTCCAGGAGGCAGTGAGAACCAGCATTACTTTTCCCCGCTGGCACCTTTGCTGTGGCAGCAAAAGCTGGACGTTTGTCTTTTTTGCTCCGGAGGATGCTGAAAGCGAAAACAGGTGCTTTTGAGGATGGAGTCCGCAGGAAAGCAGAGAGGGCCAAATTGTCTGGGGCATTTGAAAGAGTTCCAGGAGGCAGTGAGAACCAGCATTACTTTTCCCCGCTGGCACCTTTGCTGTTGCAGCAAAAGCTGGACGTTTGTCTTTTTTGCTCCGGAGGTTGCCGAAAGCGAAAAAAGGTGCTTTTGAGGATGGAGTCCGCAGGAAAGCAGAGAGGGCCAAATTGTCTATGGCCTTTGAAGAGGTTCCAGGAGGCAATGAGGACCAGCATCACTTTTCCCCGCTGGCACCTTTGCTGTGGCAGCAAAAGCTGGACGTTTTTCTTTTTTGCTCCGGAGGTTGCCGAAAGCGAAAAAAGGTGCTTTTGAGGATGGAGTCCGCAGGAAAGCAGAGAGGGCCAAATTGTCTATGGCCTTTGAAGAGGTTCTAGGAGGCATTGAGGACCAGCATCACTTTTCCCCGCTGGCACCTTTGCTGTGGCAGCAAAAGCTGGACGTTTGTCTTTTTTGCTCCAGAGGCTGCTGAAAGCGAAAACAGGTGCTTTTGAGGATGGAGTCCGCAGGAAAGCAGAGAGAGCCAAATTGTCTGGGGCATTTGAAAGAGTTCCAGGAGGCAGTGAGAACCAGCATCCCTTTTCCCCGCTGGCACCTTTGCTGTGGCAGCAAAAGCTGGACGTTTGTCTTTTTACCACCGGAGGGCGCCGAAAGCGAAAACAGGTGCTTTTGAGGATGGAGTCCGCAGGAAAGCAGAGAGGGCCAAATTGTCTGTGGCATTTGAAAGGGTTCCAAGAGGCAGTGAGAACCAGCATTACTTTTCCCCGCTGGCACCTTTGCTGTGGCAGCAAAAGCTGGACGTTTGTCTTTTTTGCTCCGGAGGATGCCGAAAGCGAAAACAGGTGCTTTTGAGGATGGAGTCCGCAAGAAAGCAGAGAGGGCCAAATTGTCTGAGGCATTTGAAGAGCTTCCAGGAGACAGTGAGAACCAGCATTACTTTTCACCGCTGGCACCTTTGCTGTGGCAGCAAAAGCTGGACGTTTGTCTTTTTTGCTCCGGAGGCTGCCGAAAGCGAAAACAAGTGCTTTTGAGGATGGAGTCCGCAGGAAAGCAGAGAGGGCCAAATTGTCTGGGGCATTTGAAGAGGTTCCAGGAGGCAGTGAGAACCAGCATTACTTTTCCCCGCTGGCACCTTTGCTGTGGCAGCAAAAGCTGGACGTTTGTCTTTTTTGCTCCGGAGGTTGCCGAAAGCGAAAACAGGTGCTTTTGAGGATGGAGTCCGCAAAAAAGCAGAGAGGGCCAAATTGTCTGTGGCATTTGAAAGAGTTCCAGGAGGCAGTGAGAACCAGCATCACTTTTCCCCGCTGGCACCTTTGCTGTGGCAGCAAAAGCTGGACGTTTGTCTTGTTACCAACGGAGGCTGCCGAAAGCGTAAACAGGCGCTTTTGAGGATGGAGTCCGCAGGAAAGCAGAGAGGGCCAAATTGTCTGAGGCATTTGAAGGGGTTCTAGCAGGCAGTGAGGACCAGCATCACTTTTCCCCGCTGGCACCTTTGCTGTGGCAGCAAAAGCTGGACGTTTGTCTTTTTTGCTCCGGAGGCTGCCGAAAGCGAAAACAGGTGCTTTTGAGGATGGAGTCCGCAGGAAAGCAGAGAGGGCCAAATTGTCTGTGGCATTTGAAGAGGTTCCAGGACGCAGTGAGAACCAGCATTACTTTTCCCCGCTGGCACCTTTGCTGTGGCAGCAAAAGCTGGACGTTTGTCTTTTTTGCTCCGGAGGTTGCCGAAAGCGAAAAAAGGTGCTTTTGAGGATGGAGTCCGCAGGAAAGCAGAGAGGGCCAAATTGTCTGTGGCATTTGAAGAGGTTCCAGGAGGCAGTGAGAACCAGCATCACTTTTCCCCGCTGGCACCTTTGCTGCGGCAGCAAAAGCTGGACGTTTGTCTTTTTACCACCGGAGGGCGCCGAAAGTGAAAAAAGGTGCTTTTGAGGATAGAGTCCGCAGTAAAGCAGAGAGGGCCAAATTGTCTGTGGCATTTGAAAGGGTTCCAGGAGGCAGTGAGAACCAGCATTACTTTTCTCCGCTGGCACCTTTGCTGTGGCAGCAAAAGCTGGACGTTTGTCTTTTTTGCTCCGGAGGCTGCCGAAAGCGAAAACAGGTGCTTTTGAGGATGGAGTCCGCAGGAAAGCAGAGAGGGCCAAATTGTCTGGGGCATTTGAAGAGGTTCCAGGAGGCAGTAAGAACCAGTATTACTTTTCCCCGCTGGCACCTTTGCTGTGGCAGCAAAAGCTGGACGTTTGTCTTTTTTGCTCCTGAGGTTGCCGAAAGCGAAAAAAGGTGCTTTTGAGGATGGAGTCCGCAGGAAAGCAGAGAGGGCCAAATTGTCTGGGGCATTTGAAAAGGTTCCAGGAGGCAGTGAGAACCAGCATTACTTTTCCCCGCTGGTACTTTTGCTGTGGCAGCAAAAGCTGGATGTTTGTCTTTTTTGCTCCGGAGGTTGCCGAAAGCGAAAACAGGTGCTTTTGAGGATGGAGTCCGCAGGAAAGCAGAGAGGGCCAAATTGTCTGTGGCATTTGAAAGGGTTCCAGGAGGCAGTGAGAACCAGCATCACTTTTCCCCGCTGGCACCTTTGCTGTGGCAGCAAAAGCTGGACGTTTGTCTTTTTTGCTCCGGAGGTTGCCGAAAGCGAAAACAGGTGCTTTTGAGGATGGAGTCCGCAGGAAAGCAGAGAGGGCCAAATTGTCTATGGCCTTTGAAGAGGTTCCAGGAGGCAATGAGGACCAGCATCACTTTTCCCCGCTGGCACCTTTGCTGTGGCAGCAAAAGCTGGACGTTTGTCTTTTTTGCTCCGGAGGCTGCCGAAAGCGAAAACAGGTGCTTTTGAGGATGGAGTCCGCAGGAAAGCAGAGAGAGCCAAATTGTCTGTGGCATTTGAAAGAGTTCCAGGAGGCAGTGAGAACCAACATCACTTTTCCCCGCTGGCACCTTTGCTGTGGCAGCAAAAGCTGGACGTTTGTCTTTTTACCACCGGAGGGCGCCGAAAGCGAAAACAGGTGCTTTTGAGGATGGAGTAAGCAAGAAAGCAGAGAGTGCCAAATTGTCTGAGGCATTTGAAGAGGTTCCAGGAGACAGTGAGAACCAGCATTACTTTTCACCGCTGGCACCTTTGCTGTGGCAGCAAAAGCTGGACGTTTGTCTTTTTTGCTCCGGAGGCTGCCGAAAGCGAAAACAGGTGCTTTTGAGGATGGAGTCCGCAGGAAAGCAGAGAGTGCCAAATTGTCTGGGGCATTTGAAGAGGTTCCAGGAGGCAGTGAGAACCAGCATTACTTTTCCCCACTGGCACCTTTGCTGTGGCAGCAAAAGCTGGACGTTTGTCTTTTTTGCTCCGGAGGTTGCCGAAATCGAAAACAGGTGCTTTTGAGGATGGAGTCTGCAGGAAAGCAGAGAGGGCCAAATTGTCTGTGGCATTTGAAAGAGTTCCAGGAGGCAGTGAGAACCAGCATCACTTTTCCCCGCTGGCACCTTTGCTGTGGCAGCAAAAGCTGGACGTTTGTCTTTTTTGCTCCGGAGGCTGCCGAAAGCGAAAACAGGTGCTTTTGAGGATGGAGTCCGCAGGAAAGCAGAGAGGGCCAAATTGTCTGTGGCATTTGAAGAGGTTCCAGGACGCAGTGAGAACCAGCATTACTTTTCCCCGCTGGCACCTTTGCTGTGGCAGCAAAAGCTGGACGTTTGTCTTTTTTGCTCCGGAGGTTGCCGAAAGCGAAAAAAGGTGCTTTTGAGGATGGAGTCCGCAGGAAAGCAGAGAGGGCCAAATTGTCTGGGGCATTTGAAGAGGTTCCAGGAGGCAGTGAGAACCAGCATCACTTTTCCCCGCTGGCACCTTTGCTGTGGCAGCAAAAGCTGGACGTTTGTCTTTTTACCACCGGAGGGCGCCGAAAGCGAAAACAGGTGCTTTTGAGGATGGAGTCCGCAGGAAAGCAGAGAGGGCCAAATTGTCTGTGGCATTTGAAAGGGTTCCAGGAGGCAGTGAGAACCAGCATTACTTTTCCCCGCTGGCACCTTTGCTGTGGCAGCAAAAGCTGGACGTTTGTCTTTTTTGCTCCGGAGGTTGCCGAAAGCGAAAACAGGTGCTTTAGAGAATGGAGTCCGCAGGAAAGCAGAGAGGGCCAAATTGTCTGTGGCATTTGAAAGGGTTCCAGGAGGCAGTGAGAACCAGCATTACTTTTCCCCGCTGGCACCTTTGCTGTGGCAGCAAAAGCTGGATGTTTGTCTTTTTACCACCGGAGGGCGCCGAAAGTGAAAAAAGGTGCTTTTGAGGATAGATTCCGCAGGAAAGCAGAGAGGGCCAAATTGTCTGTGGCATTTGAAAGAGTTCCAGGAGGCAGTGAGAACCAGCATTACTTTTCTCCGCTGGCACCTTTGCTGTGGCAGCAAAAGCTGGACGTTTGTCTTTTTTGCTCCGGAGGATGCCGAAAGCGAAAACAGGTGCTTTTGAGGATGGAGTCCGCAAGAAAGCAGAGAGGGCCAAATTGTCTGAGGCATTTGAAGAGCTTCCAGGAGACAGTGAGAACCAGCATTACTTTTCACCGCTGGCACCTTTGCTGTGGCAGCAAAAGCTGGACGTTTGTCTTTTTTGCTCCGGAGGTTGCCGAAAGCGAAAACAGGTGCTTTTGAGGATGGAGTCCGCAGGAAAGCAGAGAGGGCCAAATTGTCTGGGGCATTTGAAAGAGTTCCAGGAGGCAGTGAGAACCAGCATTACTTTTCCCCGCTGGCACCTTTGCTGTTGCAGCAAAAGCTGGACGTTTGTCTTTTTTGCTCCGGAGGTTGCCGAAAGCGAAAAAAGGTGCTTTTGAGGATGGAGTCCGCAGGAAAGCAGAGAGGGCCAAATTGTCTATGGCCTTTGAAGAGGTTCCAGGAGGCAATGAGGACCAGCATCACTTTTCCCCGCTGGCACCTTTGCTGTGGCAGCAAAAGCTGGACGTTTTTCTTTTTTGCTCCGGAGGTTGCCGAAAGCGAAAAAAGGTGCTTTTGAGGATGGAGTCCGCAGGAAAGCAGAGAGGGCCAAATTGTCTATGGCCTTTGAAGAGGTTCTAGGAGGCATTGAGGACCAGCATCACTTTTCCCCGCTGGCACCTTTGCTGTGGCAGCAAAAGCTGGACGTTTGTCTTTTTTGCTCCGGAGGCTGCTGAAAGCGAAAACAGGTGCTTTTGAGGATGGAGTCCGCAGGAAAGCAGAGAGAGCCAAATTGTCTGGGGCATTTGAAAGAGTTCCAGGAGGCAGTGAGAACCAGCATCCCTTTTCCCCGCTGGCACCTTTGCTGTGGCAGCAAAAGCTGGACGTTTGTCTTTTTACCACCGGAGGGCGCCGAAAGCGAAAACAGGTGCTTTTGAGGATGGAGTCCGCAGGAAAGCAGAGAGGGCCAAATTGTCTGTGGCATTTGAAAGGGTTCCAAGAGGCAGTGAGAACCAGCATTACTTTTCCCCGCTGGCACCTTTGCTGTGGCAGCAAAAGCTGGACGTTTGTCTTTTTTGCTCCGGAGGATGCCGAAAGCGAAAACAGGTGCTTTTGAGGATGGAGTCCGCAAGAAAGCAGAGAGGGCCAAATTGTCTGAGGCATTTGAAGAGCTTCCAGGAGACAGTGAGAACCAGCATTACTTTTCACCGCTGGCACCTTTGCTGTGGCAGCAAAAGCTGGACGTTTGTCTTTTTTGCTCCGGAGGCTGCCGAAAGCGAAAACAAGTGCTTTTGAGGATGGAGTCCGCAGGAAAGCAGAGAGGGCCAAATTGTCTGGGGCATTTGAAGAGGTTCCAGGAGGCAGTGAGAACCAGCATTACTTTTCCCCGCTGGCACCTTTGCTGTGGCAGCAAAAGCTGGACGTTTGTCTTTTTTGCTCCGGAGGTTGCCGAAAGCGAAAACAGGTGCTTTTGAGGATGGAGTCCGCAAAAAAGCAAAGAGGGCCAAATTGTCTGTGGCATTTGAAAGAGTTCCAGGAGGCAGTGAGAACCAGCATCACTTTTCCCCGCTGGCACCTTTGCTGTGGCAGCAAAAGCTGGACGTTTGTCTTGTTACCAACGGAGGCTGCCGAAAGCGTAAACAGGCGCTTTTGAGGATGGAGTCCGCAGGAAAGCAGAGAGGGCCAAATTGTCTGAGGCATTTGAAGGGGTTCTAGCAGGCAGTGAGGACCAGCATCACTTTTCCCCGCTGGCACCTTTGCTGTGGCAGCAAAAGCTGGACGTTTGTCTTTTTTGCTCCGGAGGCTGCCGAAAGCGAAAACAGGTGCTTTTGAGGATGGAGTCCGCAGGAAAGCAGAGAGGGCCAAATTGTCTGTGGCATTTGAAGAGGTTCCAGGACGCAGTGAGAACCAGCATTACTTTTCCCCGCTGGCACCTTTGCTGTGGCAGCAAAAGCTGGACGTTTGTCTTTTTTGCTCCGGAGGTTGCCGAAAGCGAAAAAAGGTGCTTTTGAGGATGGAGTCCGCAGGAAAGCAGAGAGGGCCAAATTGTCTGTGGCATTTGAAGAGGTTCCAGGAGGCAGTGAGAACCAGCATCACTTTTCCCCGCTGGCACCTTTGCTGCGGCAGCAAAAGCTGGACGTTTGTCTTTTTACCACCGGAGGGCGCCGAAAGTGAAAAAAGGTGCTTTTGAGGATAGAGTCCGCAGTAAAGCAGAGAGGGCCAAATTGTCTGTGGCATTTGAAAGGGTTCCAGGAGGCAGTGAGAACCAGCATTACTTTTCTCCGCTGGCACCTTTGCTGTGGCAGCAAAAGCTGGACGTTTGTCTTTTTTGCTCCGGAGGCTGCCGAAAGCGAAAACAGGTGCTTTTGAGGATGGAGTCCGCAGGAAAGCAGAGAGGGCCAAATTGTCTGGGGCATTTGAAGAGGTTCCAGGAGGCAGTAAGAACCAGTATTACTTTTCCCCGCTGGCACCTTTGCTGTGGCAGCAAAAGCTGGACATTTGTCTTTTTTGCTCCTGAGGTTGCCGAAAGCGAAAAAAGGTGCTTTTGAGGATGGAGTCCGCAGGAAAGCAGAGAGGGCCAAATTGTCTGGGGCATTTGAAAAGGTTCCAGGAGGCAGTGAGAACCAGCATTACTTTTCCCCGCTGGTACTTTTGCTGTGGCAGCAAAAGCTGGACGTTTGTCTTTTTTGCTCCGGAGGTTGCCGAAAGCGAAAACAGGTGCTTTTGAGGATGGAGTCCGCAGGAAAGCAGAGAGGGCCAAATTGTCTGTGGCATTTGAAAGGGTTCCAGGAGGCAGTGAGAACCAGCATCACTTTTCCCCGCTGGCACCTTTGCTGTGGCAGCAAAAGCTGGACGTTTGTCTTTTTTGCTCCGGAGGTTGCCGAAAGCGAAAACAGGTGCTTTTGAGGATGGAGTCCGCAGGAAAGCAGAGAGGGCCAAATTGTCTATGGCCTTTGAAGAGGTTCCAGGAGGCAATGAGGACCAGCATCACTTTTCCCCGCTGGCACCTTTGCTGTGGCAGCAAAAGCTGGACGTTTGTCTTTTTTGCTCCGGAGGCTGCCGAAAGCGAAAACAGGTGCTTTTGAGGATGGAGTCCGCAGGAAAGCAGAGAGAGCCAAATTGTCTGTGGCATTTGAAAGAGTTCCAGGAGGCAGTGAGAACCAACATCACTTTTCCCCGCTGGCACCTTTGCTGTGGCAGCAAAAGCTGGACGTTTGTCTTTTTACCACCGGAGGGCGCCGAAAGCGAAAACAGGTGCTTTTGAGGATGGAGTAAGCAAGAAAGCAGAGAGTGCCAAATTGTCTGAGGCATTTGAAGAGGTTCCAGGAGACAGTGAGAACCAGCATTACTTTTCACCGCTGGCACCTTTGCTGTGGCAGCAAAAGCTGGACGTTTGTCTTTTTTGCTCCGGAGGCTGCCGAAAGCGAAAACAGGTGCTTTTGAGGATGGAGTCCGCAGGAAAGCAGAGAGTGCCAAATTGTCTGGGGCATTTGAAGAGGTTCCAGGAGGCAGTGAGAACCAGCATTACTTTTCCCCACTGGCACCTTTGCTGTGGCAGCAAAAGCTGGACGTTTGTCTTTTTTGCTCCGGAGGTTGCCGAAATCGAAAACAGGTGCTTTTGAGGATGGAGTCTGCAGGAAAGCAGAGAGGGCCAAATTGTCTGTGGCATTTGAAAGAGTTCCAGGAGGCAGTGAGAACCAGCATCACTTTTCCCCGCTGGCACCTTTGCTGTGGCAGCAAAAGCTGGACGTTTGTCTTTTTTGCTCCGGAGGCTGCCGAAAGCGAAAACAGGTGCTTTTGAGGATGGAGTCCGCAGGAAAGCAGAGAGGGCCAAATTGTCTGTGGCATTTGAAGAGGTTCCAGGACGCAGTGAGAACCAGCATTACTTTTCCCCGCTGGCACCTTTGCTGTGGCAGCAAAAGCTGGACGTTTGTCTTTTTTGCTCCGGAGGTTGCCGAAAGCGAAAAAAGGTGCTTTTGAGGATGGAGTCCGCAGGAAAGCAGAGAGGGCCAAATTGTCTGGGGCATTTGAAGAGGTTCCAGGAGGCAGTGAGAACCAGCATCACTTTTCCCCGCTGGCACCTTTGCTGTGGCAGCAAAAGCTGGACGTTTGTCTTTTTACCACCGGAGGGCGCCGAAAGCGAAAACAGGTGCTTTTGAGGATGGAGTCCGCAGGAAAGCAGAGAGGGCCAAATTGTCTGTGGCATTTGAAAGGGTTCCAGGAGGCAGTGAGAACCAGCATTACTTTTCCCCGCTGGCACCTTTGCTGTGGCAGCAAAAGCTGGACGTTTGTCTTTTTTGCTCCGGAGGTTGCCGAAAGCGAAAACAGGTGCTTTAGAGAATGGAGTCCGCAGGAAAGCAGAGAGGGCCAAATTGTCTGTGGCATTTGAAAGGGTTCCAGGAGGCAGTGAGAACCAGCATTACTTTTCCCCGCTGGCACCTTTGCTGTGGCAGCAAAAGCTGGATGTTTGTCTTTTTACCACCGGAGGGCGCCGAAAGTGAAAAAAGGTGCTTTTGAGGATAGATTCCGCAGGAAAGCAGAGAGGGCCAAATTGTCTGTGGCATTTGAAAGAGTTCCAGGAGGCAGTGAGAACCAGCATTACTTTTCTCCGCTGGCACCTTTGCTGTGGCAGCAAAAGCTGGACGTTTGTCTTTTTTGCTCCGGAGGATGCCGAAAGCGAAAACAGGTGCTTTTGAGGATGGAGTCCGCAAGAAAGCAGAGAGGGCCAAATTGTCTGAGGCATTTGAAGAGCTTCCAGGAGACAGTGAGAACCAGCATTACTTTTCACCGCTGGCACCTTTGCTGTGGCAGCAAAAGCTGGACGTTTGTCTTTTTTGCTCCGGAGGTTGCCGAAAGCGAAAACAGGTGCTTTTGAGGATGGAATCCGCAGGAAAGCAGAGAGGGCCAAATTGTCTGGGGCATTTGAAAGAGTTCCAGGAGGCAGTGAGAACCAGCATCACTTTTCCCCGCTGGCACCTTTGCTGTGGCAGCAAAAGCTGGACGTTTGTCTTGTTACCAACGGAGGCTGCCGAAAGTCAAAACAGGCGCTTTTGAGGATGGAGTCCGCAGGAAAGCAGAGAGGGCCAAATTGTCTGAGGCATTTGAAGGGGTTCTAGGAGGCAGTGAGGACCAGCATCACTTTTCCCCGCTGGCACCTTTGCTGTGGCAGCAAAAGCTGGACGTTTGTCTTTTTTGCTCCGGAGGCTGCCGAAAGCGAAAACAGGTGCTTTTGAGGATGGAGTCCGCAGGAAAGCAGAGAGTGCCAAATTGTCTGTGGCATTTGAAGAGGTTCCAGGACGCAGTGAGAACCAGCATTACTTTTCCCCGCTGGCACCTTTGCTGTGGCAGCAAAAGCTGGACGTTTGTCTTTTTTGCTCCGGAGGTTGCCGAAAGCGAAAACAGGTGCTTTTGAGGATGGAGTCCGCAGGAAAGCAGAGAGGGCCAAATTGTCTGGGGCATTTGAAGAGGTTCCAGGAGGGAGTGAGAACCAGCATCACTTTTCCCCGCTGGCACCTTTCTGCGGCAGCAAAAGCTGGACGTTTGTCTTTTTACCAACGGAGGGCGCAGAAAGTGAAAACAGGTGCTTTTGAGGATAGAGTCCGCAGTAAAGCAGAGAGGGCCAAGTTGTCTGTGGCATTTGAAAGGGTTCCAGGAGGCAGTGAGAACCAGCATTACTTTTCTCCGCTGGCACCTTTGCTGTGGCAGCAAAAGCTGGACGTTTGTCTTTTTTGCTCCGGAGGTTGCCGAAAGCGAAAACAGGTGCTTTAGAGGATGGAGTCCGCAGGAAAGCAGAGAGGGCCAAATTGTCTGCGGCATTTGAAAGGGTTCCAGGAGGCAGTCAGAACCAGCATTACTTTTCCCCGCTGGCACCTTTGCTGTGGCAGCAAAAGCTGGATGTTTGTCTTTTTACCAAGGGAGGGCGCCGAAAGTGAAAAAAGGTGCTTTTGAGGATAGATTCCGCAGGAAAGCAGAGAGGGCCAAATTGTCTGTGGCATTTGAAAGAGTTCCAGGAGGCAGTGAGAACCAGCATTACTTTTCTCCGCTGGCACCTTTGCTGTGGCAGCAAAAGCTGGACGTTTGTCTTTTTTGCTCCGGAGGCTGCCGAAAGCGAAAACAGGTGCTTTTGAGGATGGAGTCCACAGGAAAGCAGAGAGGGCCAAATTGTCTGTGGCATTTGAAAGGGTTCCAGGAGGCAGTGAGAACCAGCATTACTTTTCCCCGCTGGCACCTTTGCTGTGGCAGCAAAAGCTGGACGTTTGTCTTTTTTGCTCCGGAGGCTGCCGAAAGCGAAAACAGGTGCTTTTGAGGATGGAGTCCGCAGGAAAGCAGAGAGGGCCAAATTGTCTGGGGCATTTGAAAGGGTTCCAGGAGGCAGTGAGAACCAGCATTACTTTTCCCCGCTGGCACCTTTGCTGTGGCAGCAAAAGCTGGATGTTTGTCTTTTTACCACCGGAGGGCGCCGAAAGTGAAAAAAGGTGCTTTTGAGGATAGATTCCGCAGGAAAGCAGAGAGGGCCAAATTGTCTGTGGCATTTGAAAGAGTTCCAGGAGGCAGTGAGAACCAGCATTACTTTTCTCCGCTGGCACCTTTGCTGTGGCAGCAAAAGCTGGACGTTTGTCTTTTTTGCTCCGGAGGCTGCCGAAAGCGAAAACAGGTGCTTTTGAGGATGGAGTCCACAGGAAAGCAGAGAGGGCCAAATTGTCTGTGGCATTTGAAAGGGTTCCAGGAGGCAGTGAGAACCAGCATTACTTTTCCCCGCTGGCACCTTTGCTGTGGCAGCAAAAGCTGGACGTTTGTCTTTTTTGCTCCGGAGGATGCTGAAAGCGAAAACAGGTGCTTTTGAGGATGGAGTCCGCAGGAAAGCAGAGAGGGCCAAATTGTCTGGGGCATTTGAAAGAGTTCCAGGAGGCAGTGAGAACCAGCATTACTTTTCCCCGCTGGCACCTTTGCTGTTGCAGCAAAAGCTGGACGTTTGTCTTTTTTGCTCCGGAGGTTGCCGAAAGCGAAAAAAGGTGCTTTTGAGGATGGAGTCCGCAGGAAAGCAGAGAGGGCCAAATTGTCTATGGCCTTTGAAGAGGTTCCAGGAGGCAATGAGGACCAGCATCACTTTTCCCCGCTGGCACCTTTGCTGTGGCAGCAAAAGCTGGACGTTTGTCTTTTTTGCTCCGGAGGTTGCCGAAAGCGAAAAAAGGTGCTTTTGAGGATGGAGTCCGCAGGAAAGCAGAGAGGGCCAAATTGTCTATGGCCTTTGAAGAGGTTCCAGGAGGCAATGAGGACCAGCATCACTTTTCCCCGCTGGCACCTTTGCTGTGGCAGCAAAAGCTGGACGTTTGTCTTTTTTGCTCCGGAGGCTGCTGAAAGCGAAAACAGGTGCTTTTGAGGATGGAGTCCGCAGGAAAGCAGAGAGAGCCAAATTGTCTGGGGCATTTGAAAGAGTTCCAGGAGGCAGTGAGAACCAGCATCCCTTTTCCCCGCTGGCACCTTTGCTGTGGCAGCAAAAGCTGGACGTTTGTCTTTTTACCACCGGAGGGCGCCGAAAGCGAAAACAGGTGCTTTTGAGGATGGAGTCCGCAGGAAAGCAGAGAGGGCCAAATTGTCTGTGGCATTTGAAAGGGTTCCAAGAGGCAGTGAGAACCAGCATTACTTTTCCCCGCTGGCACCTTTGCTGTGGCAGCAAAAGCTGGACGTTTGTCTTTTTTGCTCCGGAGGATGCCGAAAGCGAAAACAGGTGCTTTTGAGGATGGAGTCCGCAAGAAAGCAGAGAGGGCCAAATTGTCTGTGGCATTTGAAGAGGTTCCAGGAGACAGTGAGAACCAGCATTACTTTTCACCGCTGGCACCTTTGCTGTGGCAGCAAAAGCTGGACGTTTGTCTTTTTTGCTCCGGAGGCTGCCGAAAGCGAAAACAAGTGCTTTTGAGGATGGAGTCTGCAGGAAAGCAGAGAGGGCCAAATTGTCTGTGGCATTTGAAGAGGTTCCAGGAGGCAGTGAGAACCAGCATTACTTTTCCCCGCTGGCACCTTTGCTGTGGCAGCAAAAGCTGGACGTTTGTCTTTTTTGCTCCGGAGGTTGCCGAAAGCGAAAACAGGTGCTTTTGAGGATGGAGTCCGCAAAAAAGCAAAGAGGGCCAAATTGTCTGTGGCATTTGAAAGAGTTCCAGGAGGCAGTGAGAACCAGCATCACTTTTCCCCGCTGGCACCTTTGCTGTGGCAGCAAAAGCTGGACGTTTGTCTTGTTACCAACGGAGGCTGCCGAAAGCGAAAACAGGCGCTTTTGAGGATGGAGTCCGCAGGAAAGCAGAGAGGGCCAAATTGTCTGAGGCATTTGAAGGGGTTCTAGCAGGCAGTGAGGACCAGCATCACTTTTCCCCGCTGGCACCTTTGCTGTGGCAGCAAAAGCTGGACGTTTGTCTTTTTTGCTCCGGAGGCTGCCGAAAGCGAAAACAGGTGCTTTTGAGGATGGAGTCCGCAGGAAAGCAGAGAGGGCCAAATTGTCTGTGGCATTTGAAGAGGTTCCAGGACGCAGTGAGAACCAGCATTACTTTTCCCCGCTGGCACCTTTGCTGTGGCAGCAAAAGCTGGACGTTTGTCTTTTTTGCTCCGGAGGTTGCCGAAAGCGAAAAAAGGTGCTTTTGAGGATGGAGTCCGCAGGAAAGCAGAGAGGGCCAAATTGTCTGGGGCATTTGAAGGGGTTCCAGGAGGCAGTGAGAACCAGCATCACTTTTCCCCGCTGGCACCTTTGCTGCGGCAGCAAAAGCTGGACGTTTGTCTTTTTACCACCGGAGGGCGCCGAAAGTGAAAAAAGGTGCTTTTGAGGATAGAGTCCGCAGTAAAGCAGAGAGGGCCAAATTGTCTGTGGCATTTGAAAGGGTTCCAGGAGGCAGTGAGAACCAGCATTACTTTTCTCCGCTGGCACCTTTGCTGTGGCAGCAAAAGCTGGACGTTTGTCTTTTTTGCTCCGGAGGCTGCCGAAAGCGAAAACAGGTGCTTTTGAGGATGGAGTCCGCAGGAAAGCAGAGAGGGCTAAATTGTCTGGGGCATTTGAAGAGGTTCCAGGAGGCAGTAAGAACCAGTATTACTTTTCCCCGCTGGCACCTTTGCTGTGGCAGCAAAAGCTGGACGTTTGTCTTTTTTGCTCCTGAGGTTGCCGAAAGCGAAAAAAGGTGCTTTTGAGGATGGAGTCCGCAGGAAAGCAGAGAGGGCCAAATTGTCTGGGGCATTTGAAGAGGTTCCAGGAGGCAGTGAGAACCAGCATTACTTTTCCCCGCTGGTACTTTTGCTGTGGCAGCAAAAGCTGGACGTTTGTCTTTTTTGCTCCGGAGGTTGCCGAAAGCGAAAACAGGTGCTTTTGAGGATGGAGTCCGCAGGAAAGCAGAGAGGGCCAAATTGTCTGTGGCATTTGAAAGGGTTCCAGGAGGCAGTGAGAACCAGCATCACTTTTCCCCGCTGGCACCTTTGCTGTGGCAGCAAAAGCTGGACGTTTGTCTTTTTTGCTCCGGAGGTTGCCGAAAGCGAAAACAGGTGCTTTTGAGGATGGAGTCTGCAGGAAAGCAGAGAGGGCCAAATTGTCTATGGCCTTTGAAGAGGTTCCAGGAGGCAATGAGGACCAGCATCACTTTTCCCCGCTGGCACCTTTGCTGTGGCAGCAAAAGCTGGACGTTTGTCTTTTTACCACCGGAGGGCGCCGAAAGCGAAAACAGGTGCTTTTGAGGATGGAGTAAGCAAGAAAGCAGAGAGTGCCAAATTGTCTGTGGCATTTGAAGAGGTTCCAGGAGACAGTGAGAACCAGCATTACTTTTCACCGCTGGCACCTTTGCTGTGGCAGCAAAAGCTGGACGTTTGTCTTTTTTGCTCCGGAGGCTGCCGAAAGCGAAAACAGGTGCTTTTGAGGATGGAGTCCGCAGGAAAGCAGAGAGTGCCAAATTGTCTGGGGCATTTGAAGAGGTTCCAGGAGGCAGTGAGAACCAGCATTACTTTTCCCCACTGGCACCTTTGCTGTGGCAGCAAAAGCTGGACGTTTGTCTTTTTTGCTCCGGAGGTTGCCGAAATCGAAAACAGGTGCTTTTGAGGATGGAGTCTGCAGGAAAGTAGAGAGGGCCAAATTGTCTGTGGCATTTGAAAGAGTTCCAGGAGGCAGTGAGAACCAGCATCACTTTTCCCCGCTGGCACCTTTGCTGTGGCAGCAAAAGCTGGACGTTTGTCTTTTTTGCTCCGGAGGATGCCGAAAGCGAAAACAGGTGCTTTTGAGGATGGAGTCCGCAGGAAAGCAGAGAGGGCCAAATTGTCTGTGGCATTTGAAGAGGTTCCAGGACGCAGTGAGAACCAGCATTACTTTTCCCCGCTGGCACCTTTGCTGTGGCAGCAAAAGCTGGACGTTTGTCTTTTTTGCTCCGGAGGTTGCCGAAAGCGAAAAAAGGTGCTTTTGAGGATGGAGTCCGCAGGAAAGCAGAGAGGGCCAAATTGTCTGGGGCATTTGAAGAGGTTCCAGGAGGCAGTGAGAACCAGCATCACTTTTCCCCGCTGGCACCTTTGCTGCGGCAGCAAAAGCTGGACGTTTGTCTTTTTACCACCGGAGGGCGCCAAAAGCGAAAACAGGTGCTTTTGAGGATGGAGTCCGCAGGAAAGCAGAGAGGGCCAAATTGTCTGTGGCATTTGAAAGGGTTCCAGGAGGCAGTGAGAACCAGCATTACTTTTCCCCGCTGGCACCTTTGCTGTGGCAGCAAAAGCTGGACGTTTTTCTTTTTTGCTCCGGAGGCTGCTGAAAGCGAAAACAGGTGCTTTTGAGGATGGAGTCCGCAGGAAAGCAGAGAGGGCCAAATTGTCTGGGGCATTTGAAAGAGTTCCAGGAGGCAGTGAGAACCAGCATTACTTTTCCCCGCTGGCACCTTTGCTGTGGCAGCAAAAGCTGGACGTTTGTCTTTTTTGCTCCGGAGGATGCCGAAAGCGAAAACAGGTGCTTTAGAGGATGGAGTCCGCAGGAAAGCAGAGAGGGCCAAATTGTCTGTGGCATTTGAAAGGGTTCCAGGAGGCAGTGAGAACCAGCATTACTTTTCCCCGCTGGCACCTTTGCTGTGGCAGCAAAAGCTGGATGTTTGTCTTTTTACCACCGGAGGGCGCCGAAAGTGAAAAAAGGTGCTTTTGAGGATAGATTCCGCAGGAAAGCAGAGAGGGCCAAATTGTCTGTGGCATTTGAAAGAGTTCCAGGAGGCAGTGAGAACCAGCATTACTTTTCTCCGCTGGCACCTTTGCTGTGGCAGCAAAAGCTGGACGTTTGTCTTTTTTGCTCCGGAGGCTGCCGAAAGCGAAAACAGGTGCTTTTGAGGATGGAGTCCGCAGGAAAGCAGAGAGGGCCAAATTGTCTGTGGCATTTGAAAGGGTTCCAGGAGGCAGTGAGAACCAGCATTACTTTTCCCCGCTGGCACCTTTGCTGTGGCAGCAAAAGCTGGACGTTTGTCTTTTTTGCTCCGGAGGATGCTGAAAGCGAAAACAGGTGCTTTTGAGGATGGAGTCCGCAGGAAAGCAGAGAGGGCCAAATTGTCTGGGGCATTTGAAAGAGTTCCAGGAGGCAGTGAGAACCAGCATTACTTTTCCCCGCTGGCACCTTTGCTGTGGCAGCAAAAGCTGGACGTTTGTCTTTTTTGCTCCGGAGGTTGCCGAAAGCGAAAAAAGGTGCTTTTGAGGATGGAGTCCGCAGGAAAGCAGAGAGGGCCAAATTGTCTATGGCCTTTGAAGAGGTTCCAGGAGGCAATGAGGACCAGCATCACTTTTCCCCGCTGGCACCTTTGCTGTGGCAGCAAAAGCTGGACGTTTGTCTTTTTTGCTCCGGAGGATGCTGAAAGCGAAAACAGGTGCTTTTGAGGATGGAGTCCGCAGGAAAGCAGAGAGTGCCAAATTGTCTGAGGCATTTGAAGAGGTTCCAGGAGACAGTGAGAACCAGCATTACTTTTCCCCGCTGGCACCTTTGCTGTGGCAGCAAAAGCTGGACGTTTGTCTTTTTTGCTCCGGAGGATGCCGAAAGCGAAAACAGGTGCTTTTGAGGATGGAGTCCGCAAGAAAGCAGAGAGGGCCAAATTGTCTGAGGCATTTGAAGAGCTTCCAGGAGACAGTGAGAACCAGCATTACTTTTCCCCGCTGGCACCTTTGCTGTGGCAGCAAAAGCTGGACGTTTGTCTTTTTTGCTCCCGGAGGCTGCCGAAAGCGAAAACAAGTGCTTTTGAGGATGGGGTCCGCAGGAAAGCAGAGAGGGCCAAATTGTCTGAGGCATTTGAAGAGGTTCCAAGAGGCAGTGAGAACCAGCATTACTTTTCCCCGCTGGCACCTTTGCTGTGGCAGCAAAAGCTGGACGTTTGTCTTTTTTGCTCCGGAGGTTGCCGAAAGCGAAAAAAGGTGCTTTTGAGGATGGAGTCCGCAGGAAAGCAGAGAGGGCCAAATTGTCTGGGGCATTTGAAGAGGTTCCAGGAGGCAGTGAGAACCAGCATCACTTTTCCCCGCTGGCACCTTTGCTGCGGCAGCAAAAGCTGGACGTTTGTCTTTTTACCACCGGAGGGCGCCGAAAGCGAAAACAGGTGCTTTTGAGGATGGAGTCCGCAGGAAAGCAGAGAGGGCCAAATTGTCTGTGGCATTTGAAAGGGTTCCAGGAGGCAGTGAGAACCAGCATTACTTTTCCCCGCTGGCACCTTTGCTGTGGCAGCAAAAGCTGGACGTTTTTCTTTTTTGCTCCGGAGGCTGCTGAAAGCGAAAACAGGTGCTTTTGAGGATGGAGTCCGCAGGAAAGCAGAGAGGGCCAAATTGTCTGGGGCATTTGAAAGAGTTCCAGGAGGCAGTGAGAACCAGCATTACTTTTCCCCGCTGGCACCTTTGCTGTGGCAGCAAAAGCTGGACGTTTGTCTTTTTTGCTCCGGAGGTTGCCGAAAGCGAAAACAGGTGCTTTAGAGGATGGAGTCCGCAGGAAAGCAGAGA
>NW_028127022.1:0-25000 GCF_965231255.1 Vanellus vanellus
GTGATGCTGGTCCTCACTGCCTCCTGGAACCCCTTCAAATGCCCCAGACAATTTGGCCCTCTCTGCTTTCCTGCGGACTCTAGCCTCAAAAGCACCTTTTTTCACTTTTGGCGCCCTCCGGAGGAAAAAAGACAAACGTCCAGCTTTTGCTTCCACAGAAATTGTGCCAGTGGGGAAAAGTGATGCTGGTCCTCACTGCCTCCTGGAATCCCTTCAAATGCCCCACACAATTTGGCCCTCTCTGCTTTCCTGCGGACTCTAGCCTCAAAAGCACCTTTTTTCACTTTTGGCGCCCTCCGGAGGAAAAAAGACAAACGTCCAGCTTTTGCTGCCACAGCGAAGGTGCCAGCGGGGAAAAGTGATGCTAGTCCTCACTGCCTCCTGGAACTCCTTCAAATGCCCCAGACAATTTGGCCCTCTCTGCTTTCCTGCGCACTCTAGCCTCAAAAGCAGCTTTTTTCACTTTCGGCGCTGTTTGGAGCAAAAAAGACAAACGTCCAGCTTTTGCTGCCACAGCAAAGGTGCCAGCGGGGAAAAGTGATGCTAGTCCTCACTGCCTCCTGGAACTCCTTCAAATGCCCCACACAATTTGGCCCTCTCTGCTTTCCTGCGGACTCTATTCTCAAAAGCACCTTTTTTCACTTTCGGCGCTGTTTGGAGCAAAAAAGACAAACGTCCAGCTTTTGCTGCCATAGCAAAGGTGCCAGCGGGGAAAAGTGATGCTGGTCCTCACTGCCTCCTGGAACCCCTTCAAATGCCCCAGACAATTTGGCCCTCTCTGCTTTCCTGCTCACTCTAGCCTCAAAAGCACCTTTTTTCACTTTCGGCGCTCTTTGGAGCAAAAAAGACAAACGTCCAGCTTTTGCTGCCACAGCAAAGGTGCCAGCGGGGAAAAGTGATGCTGGTCCTCACTGCCTCCTGGAACCCCTTCAAATGCCCCAGACAATTTAACCCTCTCTGCTTTCCTGCGTACTCTAGCCTCAAAAGCACCTTTTTTCACTTTCGGCGCCCTCCGGAGCAAAAAAGACAAACGTCCAGCTTTTGCTGCCACAGCGAAGGTGCCAGCGGGGAAAAGTGATGCTAGTCCTCACTGTCTCCTGAAACTCCTTCAAATGCCCCACACAATTTGGCCCTCTCTGCTTTCCTGCGCACTCTAGCCTCAAAAGCAGCTTTTTTCACTTTCGGCACCCTCCGGAGGAAAAAAGACAAACGTGCAGCTTTTGCTGCCACAGCAAAGGTGCCAGCGGGGAAAAGTGATGCTGGTCCTCACTGCCTCCTGGAACCCCTTCAAATGCCTCAGACAATTTGGCCCTCTCTGCTTTCCTGCGGACTCTAGCCTCAAAAGCACTGTTTTTCACTTTCAGCGCTGTTTGGAGCAAAAAAGACAAACGTCCAGCTTTTGCTGCCATAGCAAAGGTGCCAGCGGGGAAAAGTGATGCTGGTCCTCACTGCCTCCTGGAACCCCTTCAAATGCCCCAGACAATTTGGCCCTCTCTGCTTTTCTGCAGACTCTATCCTCAAAAAACCTTTTTTCACTTTCGGCGCCCTCGGGAGAAAAAAAAAGACAAACGTCCAGGTTTTGCTGCCACAGCAAAGGTGCCAGCGGGGAAAAGTGATGCTGGTCCTCACTGCCTCCTGGAACCCCTTCAAATGCCCCAGACAATTTGGCCCTCTCTGCTTTCCTGCGGACTCTAGCCTCAAAAGCACCTTTTTTCACTTTCGGCACCCTCCGGAGGAAAAAAGACAAACGTCCAGCTTTTGCTTCCACAGAAATTGTGCCAGTGGGGAAAAGTGATGCTGGTCCTCACTGCCTCCTGGAACACCTTCAAATGCCCCACACAATTTGGCCCTCTCTGCTTTCCTGCGGACTCTAGCCTCAAAAGCACCTTTTTTCACTTTTGGCGCCCTCCGGAGGAAAAAAGACAAACGTCCAGCTTTTGCTGCCACAGCGAAGGTGCCAGCGGGGAAAAGTGATGCTAGTCCTCACTGCCTCCTGGAACTCCTTCAAATGCCCCAGACAATTTGGCCCTCTCTGCTTTCCTGCGCACTCTTGTCTCAAAAGCACCTTTTTTCACTTTCGGCGCTGTTTGGAGCAAAAAAGACAAACGTCCAGCTTTTGCTGCCACAGCAAAGGTGCCAGCGGGGAAAAGTGATGCTGGTCCTCACTGCCTCCTGGAATCCCTTCAAATGCCCCACACAATTTGGCCCTCTCTGCTTTCCTGCGGACTCTAGCCTCAAAAGCACCTTTTTTCACTTTTGGCGCCCTCCGGAGGAAAAAAGACAAACGTCCAGCTTTTGCTGCCACAGCGAAGGTGCCAGCGGGGAAAAGTGATGCTAGTCCTCACTGCCTCCTGGAACTCCTTCAAATGCCCCAGACAATTTGGCCCTCTCTGCTTTCCTGCGCACTCTTGCCTCAAAAGCAGCTTTTTTCACTTTCGGCGCTGTTTGGAGCAAAAAAGACAAACGTCCAGCTTTTGCTGCCACAGCAAAGATGCCAGCGGGGAAAAGTGATGCTAGTCCTCACTGCCTCCTGGAACCCCTTCAAATGCCCCAGACAATTTTGCCCTCTCTGCTTTCCTGCGGACTCTATTCTCAAAAGCACCTTTTTTCACTTTCGGCGCTGTTTGGAGCAAAAAAGACAAACGTCCAGCTTTTGCTGCCATAGCAAAGGTGCCAGCGGGGAAAAGTGATGCTGGTCCTCACTGCCTCCTGGAACCCCTTCAAATGCCCCAGACAATTTGGCCCTCTCTGCTTTCCTGTGCACTCTAGCCTCAAAAGCACCTTTTTTCACTTTCGGCGCTGTTTGGAGCAAAAAAGACAAACGTCCAGCTTTTGCTGCCACAGCAAAGGTGCCAGCGGGGAAAAGTGATGCTGGTCCTCACTGCCTCCTGGAATCCCTTCAAATGCCCCAGACAATTTGGCCCTCTCTGCTTTCCTGCGGACTCTAGCCTCAAAAGCACCTTTTTTCACTTTTGGCGCCCTCCGGAGGAAAAAAGACAAACGTCCAGCTTTTGCTGCCACAGCGAAGGTGCCAGCGGGGAAAAGTGATGCTAGTCCTCACTGCCTCCTGGAACCCCTTCAAATGCCCCAGACAATTTGGCCCTCTCTGCTTTCCTGCGCACTCTAGCCTCAAAAGCAGCTTTTTTCACTTTCGGCGCTGTTTGGAGCAAAAAAGACAAACGTCCAGCTTTTGCTGCCACAGCAAAGGTGCCAGCGGGGAAAAGTGATGCTAGTCCTCACTGCCTCCTGGAACTCCTTCAAATGCCCCAGACAATTTGGCCCTCTCTGCTTTCCTGCGGACTCTATTCTCAAAAGCACCTTTTTTCACTTTCGGCGCTGTTTGGAGCAAAAAAGACAAACGTCCAGCTTTTGCTGCCATAGCAAAGGTGCCAGCGGGGAAAAGTGATGCTGGTCCTCACTGCCTCCTGGAACCCCTTCAAATGCCCCAGACAATTTGGCCCTCTCTGCTTTCCTGCTCACTCTAGCCTCAAAAGCACCTTTTTTCACTTTCGGCGCTCTTTGGAGCAAAAAAGACAAACGTCCAGCTTTTGCTGCCACAGCAAAGGTGCCAGCGGGGAAAAGTGATGCTGGTCCTCACTGCCTCCTGGAACCCCTTCAAATGCCCCAGACAATTTGGCCCTCTCTGCTTTCCTGCGTACTCTAGCCTCAAAAGCACCTTTTTTCACTTTTGGCGCCCTCCGGAGCAAAAAAGACAAACGTCCAGCTTTTGCTGCCACAGCGAAGGTGCCAGCGGGGAAAAGTGATGCTAGTCCTCACTGTCTCCTGAAACTCCTTCAAATGCCCCACACAATTTGGCCCTCTCTGCTTTCCTGCGCACTCTAGCCTCAAAAGCAGCTTTTTTCACTTTCGGCACCCTCCGGAGGAAAAAAGACAAACGTGCAGCTTTTGCTGCCACAGCAAAGGTGCCAGCGGGGAAAAGTGATGCTGGTCCTCACTGCCTCCTGGAACCCCTTCAAATGCCTCAGACAATTTGGCCCTCTCTGCTTTCCTGCGGACTCTAGCCTCAAAAGCACTGTTTTTCACTTTCAGCGCTGTTTGGAGCAAAAAAGACAAACGTCCAGCTTTTGCTGCCATAGCAAAGGTGCCAGCGGGGAAAAGTGATGCTGGTCCTCACTGCCTCCTGGAACCCCTTCAAATGCCCCAGACAATTTGGCCCTCTCTGCTTTTCTGCAGACTCTATCCTCAAAACACCTTTTTTCACTTTCGGCGCCCTCGGGAGAAAAAAAAAGACAAACGTCCAGGTTTTGCTGCCACAGCAAAGGTGCCAGCGGGGAAAAGTGATGCTGGTCCTCACTGCCTCCTGGAACCCCTTCAAATGCCCCAGACAATTTGGCCCTCTCTGCTTTCCTGCGGACTCTAGCCTCAAAAGCACCTTTTTTCACTTTCGGCACCCTCCGGAGGAAAAAAGACAAACGTCCAGCTTTTGCTTCCACAGAAATTGTGCCAGTGGGGAAAAGTGATGCTGGTCCTCACTGCCTCCTGGAACCCCTTCAAATGCCCCAGACAATTTGGCCCTCTCTGCTTTCCTGCGGACTCTAGACTCAAAAGCACTGTTTTTCACTTTCTGCGCTGTTTGGAGCAAAAAAGACAAACGTCCAGCTTTTGCTGCCACAGCAAAGGTGCCAGCGGGGAAAAGTGATGCTGGTCCTCACTGCCTCCTGGAATCCCTTCAAATGCCCCACACAATTTGGCCCTCTCTGCTTTCCTGCGGACTCTAGCCTCAAAAGCACCTTTTTTCACTTTTGGCGCTGTTTGGAGCAAAAAAGACAAACGTCCAGCTTTTGCTGCCACAGCGAAGGTGCCAGCGGGGAAAAGTGATGCTAGTCCTCACTGCCTCCTGGAACTCCTTCAAATGCCCCACACAATTTGGCCCTCTCTGCTTTCCTGCGCACTCTAGCCTCAAAAGCAGCTTTTTTCACTTTCGGCGCTGTTTGGAGCAAAAAAGACAAACGTCCAGCTTTTGCTGCCACAGCAAAGATGCCAGCGGGGAAAAGTGATGCTAGTCCTCACTGCCTCCTGGAACCCCTTCAAATGCCCCAGACAATTTTGCCCTCTCTGCTTTCCTGCGGACTCTATTCTCAAAAGCACCTTTTTTCACTTTCGGCGCTGTTTGGAGCAAAAAAGACAAACGTCCAGCTTTTGCTGCCATAGCAAAGGTGCCAGCGGGGAAAAGTGATGCTGGTCCTCACTGCCTCCTGGAACACCTTCAAATGCCCCAGACAATTTGGCCCTCTCTGCTTTCCTGTGCACTCTAGCCTCAAAAGCACTGTTTTTCACTTTCGGCGCTGTTTGGAGCAAAAAAGACAAACGTCCAGCTTTTGCTGCCACAGCAAAGGTGCCAGCGGGGAAAAGTGATGCTGGTCCTCAATGCCTCCTGGAACCCCTTCAAATGCCCCAGACAATTTGGCCCTCTCTGCTTTCCTGCGGACTCTAGCCTCAAAAGAACCTTTTTTCACTTTTGGCGCCCTCCGGAGGAAAAAAGACAAACGTCCAGCTTTTGCTGCCACAGCGAAGGTGCCAGCGGGGAAAAGTGATGCTAGTCCTCACTGCCTCCTGGAACTCCTTCAAATGCCCCAGACAATTTGGCCCTCTCTGCTTTCCTCCAGACTCTAGCCTTAAAAGCACCTTTTTTCACTTTCGGCACCCTCCAGAGCAAAAAAGACAAACGTCCAGGTTTTGCTGACACAGCAAAGGTGCCAGCGGGGAAAAGTGATGCTGGTCCTCACTGCCTCCTGGAACCCCTTCAAATGCCCCAGACAATTTGGCCCTCTCTGCTTTCCTGCAGACTCTGGTCTCAAAAGCAACTTTTTTCACTTTCGGCGCCCTCCGGAGGAAAAAAGACAAACGTCCAGCTTTTGCTGCCACAGCAAAGGTGCCAGCGGGGAAAAGTGATGCTAGTCCTCACTGCCTCCTGGAACCCCTTCAAATGCCCCAGACAATTTGGCCCTCTCTGCTTTCCTGCGCACTCTAGCCTCAAAAGCAGCTTTTTTCACTTTCGGCGCTGTTTGGAGCAAAAAAGACAAACGTCCAGCTTTTGCTGCCATAGCAAAGGTGCCAGCGGGGAAAAGTAATGCTGGTCCTCACTGCCTCCTGGAACCCCTTCAAATGCCCCAGACAATTTGGCCCTCTCTGCTTTCCTGCTCACTCTAGCCTCAAAAGCACCTTTTTTCACTTTCGGCGCCCTCCGGAGCAAAAAAGACAAACGTCCAGCTTTTGCTGCCACAGCGAAGGTGCCAGCGGGGAAAAGTGATGCTAGTCCTCACTGTCTCCTGAAACTCCTTCAAATGCCCCACACAATTTGGCCCTCTCTGCTTTCCTGCGGACTCTAGCCTCAAAAGCACCTTTTTTCACTTTCGGCACCCTCCGGAGGAAAAAAGACAAACGTCCAGCTTTTGCTGCCACAGCAAAGGTGCCAGCGGGGAAAAGTGATGCTGGTCCTCACTGCCTCCTGGAACCCCTTCAAATGCCTCAGACAATTTGGCCCTCTCTGCTTTCCTGCGGACTCTAGCCTCAAAAGCACTGTTTTTCACTTTCGGCGCTGTTTGGAGCAAAAAAGACAAACGTCCAGCTTTTGCTGCCACAGCAAAGGTGCCAGCGGGGAAAAGTGATGCTGGTCCTCACTGCCTCCTGGAACCCCTTCAAATGCCCCAGACAATTTGGCCCTCTCTGCTTTCCTGCGGACTCTAGCCTCAAAAGCACCTTTTTTCACTTTCGGCGCTGTTTGGAGCAAAAAAGACAAACGTCCAGCTTTTGCTGCCACAGCAAAGGTGCCAGCGGGGAAAAGTGTTGCTGGTCCTCACTGCCTCCTGGAACCCCTTCAAATGCCCCAGACAATTTGGCCCTCTCTGCTTTCCTGCGCACTCTAGCCTCAAAAGCACCTTTTTTCACTTTCGGCGCCCTCCGGAGGAAAAAAGACAAACGTCCAGCTTTTGCTGCCACAGCAAAGGTGCCAGCGGGGAAAAGTGATGCTGGTCCTCACTGCCTCCTGGAACCCCTTCAAATGCCCCAGACAATTTGGCCCTCTCTGCTTTCCTGCGGACTCTTGCCTCAAAAGCACATTTTTTCACTTTCGGAGCTGTTTGGAGCAAAAAAGACAAACGTCCAGCTTTTGCTGCCACAGCAAAGGTGCCAGCGGGGAAAAGTGATGCTGGTCCTCACTGCCTCCTGGAACCCCTTCAAATGCCCCAGACAATTTGGCCCTCTCTGCTTTCCTGCAGACTCTAGTCTCAAAAGCACCTTTTTTTACTTTCTGCGCTGTTTGGAGCAAAAAAGACAAACGTCCAGCTTTTGCTTCCACAGCAAAGGTGCCAGCGGGGAAAAGTGATGCTGGTCCTCACTGCCTCCTGGAACCCCTTCAAATGCCCCAGACAATTTGGCCCTCTCTGCTTTCCTGCGGACTCTAGCCTCAAAAGCACCTTTTTTCACTTTTGGCGCCCTCCGGAGGAAAAAAGACAAACGTCCAGCTTTTGCTGCCACAGCGAAGGTGCCAGTGGGGAAAAGTGATGCTGGTCCTCACTGCCTCCTGGAACTCCTTCAAATGCCCCAGACAATTTGGCCCTCTCTGCTTTCCTGCGCACTCTAGCCTCAAAAGCAGCTTTTTTCACTTTCGGCGCTGTTTGGAGCAAAAAAGACAAACGTCCAGGTTTTGCTGACACAGCAAAGGTGCCAGCGGGGAAAAGTGATGCTGGTCCTCACTGCCTCCTGGAACCCCTTCAAATGCCCCAGACAATTTGGCCCTCTCTGCTTTCCTGCGGACTCTAGCCTCAAAAGCAGCTTTTTTCACTTTCGGCGCTTTTTGGAGCAAAAAAGACAAACGTCCAGCTTTTGCTGCCACAGCAAATGTGCCAGCGGGGAAAAGTAATGCTGGTCCTCACTGCCTCCTGGAACCCCTTCAAATGCCCCAGACAATTTGGCCCTCTCTGCTTTCCTGCGTACTCTAGCCTCAAAAGCACCTTTTTTCACTTTTGGCGCCCTCCGGAGCAAAAAAGACAAACGTCCAGCTTTTGCTGCCATAGCAAAGGTGCCAGCGGGGAAAAGTGATGCTGGTCCTCACTGTCTCCTGAAACTCCTTCAAATGCCCCACACAATTTGGCCCTCTCTGCTTTCCTGCAGACTCTAGTCTCAAAAGCACCTTTTTTTACTTTCTGCGCTGTTTGGAGCAAAAAAGACAAACGTCCAGCTTTTGCTGCCACAGCAAAGGTGCCAGCGGGGAAAAGTGATGCTAGTCCTCACTGTCTCCTGAAACTCCTTCAAATGCCCCACACAATTTGGCCCTCTCTGCTTTCCTGCGGACTCTAGCCTCAAAAGCACTTTTTTTCACTTTCGGCACCCTCCGGAGGAAAAAAGACAAACGTCCAGCTTTTGCTGCCACAGCAAAGGTGCCAGCGGGGAAAAGTGATGCTGGTCCTCACTGCCTCCTGGAACCCCTTCAAATGCCTCAGACAATTTGGCCCTCTCTGCTTTCCTGCGGACTCTAGCCTCAAAAGCACTGTTTTTCACTTTCGGCGCTGTTTGGAGCAAAAAAGACAAACGTCCAGCTTTTGCTGCCATAGCAAAGGTGCCAGCGGGGAAAAGTGATGCTGGTCCTCACTGCCTCCTGGAACCCCTTCAAATGCCCCAGACAATTTGGCCCTCTCTCCTTTCCTGCGGACTCTAGCCTCAAAACACCTTTTTTCACTTTCGGTGCCCTCCGGAAGAAAAAAGACAAACGTCCAGGTTTTGCTGCCACAGCAAAGGTGCCAGCAGGGAAAAGTGATGCTGGTCCTCACTGCCTCCTGGAACCCCTTCAAATGCCCCAGACAATTTGGCCCTCTCTGCTTTTCTGCAGACTCTATCCTCAAAACACCTTTTTTTACCTTCGGCGCCCTCGGGAGAAAAAAAAGCACAAACGTCCAGCTTTTGCTGCCACAGCAAAGGTGCCAGCGGGGAAAAGTGATGCTGGTCCTCACTGTCTCCCGGAACCCCTTCAAATGCCCCAGACAATTTGGCCCTCTCTGCTTTCCTGCGGACTCTAGCCTCAAAAGCATCTTTTTTCACTTTCGGCGCTGTTTGGAGCAAAAAAGACAAACGTCCAGCTTTTGCTGCCACAGCAAAGGTGCCAGCGGGGAAAAGTGATGCTGGTCCTCACTGCCTCCTGGAACCCCTTCAAATGCCCCAGACAATTTGGCCCTCTCTGCTTTCCTGCGGACTCTATTCTCAAAAGCACCTTTTTTCACTTTCGGCGCCCTCCAGAGGAAAAAAGACAAACGTCCAACTTTTGCTGCCACAGCAAAGGTGCCAGCGGGGAAAAGTGATGCTAGTCCTCACTGCCTCCTTGAACCCCGTCAAATGCCCCAGACAATTTGGCCCTCTCTGCTTTCCTGCGGACTTTAGCCTCAAAAGCACTGTTTTTCACTTTCGGCGCTGTTTGGAGCAAAAAAGACAAACGTCCAGCTTTTGCTGCCACAGCAAAGGTGCCAGCGGGGAAAAGTGATGCTGGTCCTCACTGCCTCCTGGAACCCCTTCAAATGCCCCAGACAATTTGGCCCTCTCTGCTTTCCTTCAGACTCTGGTCTCAAAAGCAACTTTTTTCACTTTCGGCGCTGTTTGGAGCAAAAAAGACAAACGTCCAGCTTTTGCTGCCACAGCAAAGGTGCCAGCGGGGAAAAGTGATGCTGGTCCTCACTGCCTCCTGGAACACCTTCAAATGCCCCAGACAATTTGGCTCTCTCTGCTTTCCTGCGGACTCTAGCCTCAAAAGCACCTTTTTTCACTTTAGGCACTGTTTGGAGCAAAAAAGACAAACGTCCAGCTTTTGCTGCCACAGCAAAGGTGCCAGCGGGGAAAAGTGATGCTGGTCCTCACTGCCTCCTGGAACCCCATCAAATGCCCTAGGCAATTTGGCCCTCTCTGCTTTCCTGCAAACTCTAGCCTCAAAAGCACCTTTTTTCACTTTCGGCGCTGTGTGGAGCAAAAAAGACAAACGTCCAGGTTTTGCTGCCACAGCAAAGGTGCCAGCGGGGAAAAGTGATGCTGGTCCTCACTGCCTCCCGGAACCCCTTCAAATGCCCCAGACAATTTGGCCCTCTCTGCTTTCCTGCGCACTCTAGCCTCAAAAGCAGCTTTTTTCACTTTCGGCGCTGTTTGGAGCAAAAAAGACAAACGTCCAGGTTTTGCTGCCACAGCAAAGGTGCCAGCGGGGAAAAGTGATGCTGGTCCTCACTGCCTCCTGGAACCCCTTCAAATGCCCCAGACAATTTGGCCCTCTCTGCTTTCCTTCAGACTCTGGTCTCAAAAGCAACTTTTTTCACTTTCGGCGCTGTTTGGAGCAAAAAAGACAAACGTCCAGCTTTTGCTGCCACAGCAAATGTTGCAGCGGGGAAAAGTGATGCTGGTCCTCACTGCCTCCTGGAACCCCTTCAAATGCCCCAGACAATTTGGCCCTCTCTGCTTTCCTCCAGACTCTAGTCTCAAAAGCACCTTTTTTCACTTTCGGCGCTGTTTGGAGCAAAAAAGACAAACGTCCAGCTTTTGCTGCCACAGCAAAGGTGCCAGCGGGGAAAAGTGATGCTGGTCCTCACTGCCTCCTGGAACCCCATCAAATGCCCTAGGCAATTTGGCCCTCTCTGCTTTCCTGCAAACTCTAGCCTCAAAAGCGCCTTTTTTCACTTTCGGCGCTGTGTGGAGCAAAAAAAGACAAACGTCCAGCTTTTGCTGCCACAGCAAAGGTGCCAGCGGGGAAAAGTGATGCTGGTCCTCACTGCCTCCTGGAACCCCTTCAAATGCCCCAGACAATTTGGCCCTCTCTGCTTTCCTGCGGACTCTAGACTCAAAAGCACTGTTTTTCACTTTCTGCGCTGTTTGGAGCAAAAAAGACAAACGTCCAGCTTTTGCTGCCATAGCAAAGGTGCCAGCGGGGAAAAGTGATGCTGGTCCTCACTGCCTCCTGGAACCCCTTCAAATGCCCCAGACAATTTGGCCCTCTCTGCTTTTCTGCAGACTCTATCCTCAAAACACCTTTTTTCACTTTCGGCGCCCTCGGGAGAAAAAAAAAGACAAACGTCCAGGTTTTGCTGACACAGCAAAGGTGCCAGCGGGGAAAAGTGATGCTGGTCCTCACTGCCTCCTGGAACCCCTTCAAATGCCCCAGACAATTTGGCCCTCTCTGCTTTCCTCCAGACTCTAGTCTCAAAAGCACCTTTTTTCACTTTCGGCGCTGTTTGGAGCAAAAAAGACAAACGTCCAGCTTTTGCTGCCACAGCAAAGGTGCCAGCGGGGAAAAGTGATGCTGGTCATCACTGCCTCCTGGAACCCCTTCAAATGCCCCACACAATTTGGCCCTCTCTGCTTTCCTGCGGACTCTAGCCTCAAAAGCACCTCTTTTCACTTTTGGCGCCCTCCGGAGGAAAAAAGACAAACGTCCAGCTTTTGCTGACACAGCAAAGGTGCCAGCGGGGAAAAGTGATGCTGGTCCTCACTGCCTCCTGGAACCCCTTCAAATGCCCCAGACAATTTGGCCCTCTCTGCTTTCCTCCAGACTCTAGTCTCAAAAGCACCTTTTTTCACTTTCGGCACTGTTTGGAGCAAAAAAGACAAACGTCCAGCTTTTGCTGCCACAGCAAAGGTGCCAGCGGGGAAAAGTGATGCTGGTCATCACTGCCTCCTGGAACCCCTTCAAATGCCCCACACAATTTGGCCCTCTCTGCTTTCCTGCGGACTCTAGCCTCAAAAGCACCTCTTTTCACTTTTGGCGCCCTCCGGAGGAAAAAAGACAAACGTCCAGCTTTTGCTGCCACAGCGAAGGTGCCAGCGGGGAAAAGTGATGCTAGTCCTCACTGCCTCCTGGAACTCCTTCAAATGCCCCAGACAATTTGGCCCTCTCTGCTTTCCTGCGCACTCTAGCCTCAAAAGCAGCTTTTTTCACTTTCGGCGCTGTTTGGAGCAAAAAAGACAAACGTCCAGCTTTTGCTGCCACAGCAAAGATGCCAGCGGGGAAAAGTGATGCTAGTCCTCACTGCCTCCTGGAACCCCTTCAAATGCCCCAGACAATTTTGCCCTCTCTGCTTTCCTGCGGACTCTATTCTCAAAAGCACCTTTTTTCACTTTCGGCGCTGTTTGGAGCAAAAAAGACAAACGTCCAGCTTTTGCTGCCATAGCAAAGGTGCCAGCGGGGAAAAGTGATGCTGGTCCTCACTGCCTCCTGGAACCCCTTCAAATGCCCCAGACAATTTGGCCCTCTCTGCTTTCCTGTGCACTCTAGCCTCAAAAGCACCTTTTTTCACTTTCGGCGCTGTTTGGAGCAAAAAAGACAAACGTCCAGCTTTTGCTGCCACAGCAAAGGTGCCAGCGGGGAAAAGTGATGCTGGTCCTCACTGCCTCCTGGAACCCCTTCAAATGCCCCAGACAATTTGGCCCTCTCTGCTTTCCTGCGGACTCTAGCCTCAAAAGCACCTTTTTTCACTTTTGGCGCCCTCCGGAGGAAAAAAGACAAACGTCCAGCTTTTGCTGCCACAGCGAAGGTGCCAGCGGGGAAAAGTGATGCTAGTCCTCACTGCCTCCTGGAACTCCTTCAAATGCCCCAGACAATTTGGCCCTCTCTGCTTTCCTGCGGACTCTATTCTCAAAAGCAGCTTTTTTCACTTTCGGCGCTGTTTGGAGCAAAAAAGACAAACGTCCAGCTTTTGCTGCCACAGCAAAGGTGCCAGCGGGGAAAAGTGATGCTAGTCCTCACTGCCTCCTGGAACCCCTTCAAATGCCCCAGACAATTTGGCCCTCTCTGCTTTCCTGCGCACTCTAGCCTCAAAAGCAGCTTTTTTCACTTTCGGCGCTGTTTGGAGCAAAAAAGACAAACGTCCAGCTTTTGCTGCCATAGCAAAGGTGCCAGCGGGGAAAAGTGATGCTGGTCCTCACTGCCTCCTGGAACCCCTTCAAATGCCCCAGACAATTTGGCCCTCTCTGCTTTCCTGCGCACTCTAGCCTCAAAAGCAGCTTTTTTCACTTTCGGCGCTGTTTGGAGCAAAAAAGACAAACGTCCAGCTTTTGCTGCCACAGCAAAGGTGCCAGCGGGGAAAAGTGATGCTAGTCCTCACTGTCTCCTGAAACTCCTTCAAATGCCCCACAGAATTTGGCCCTCTCTGCTTTCCTGCGGACTCTAGCCTCAAAAGCACCTTTTTTCACTTTCGGCACCCTCCGGAGGAAAAAAGACAAACGTGCAGCTTTTGCTGCCACAGCAAAGGTGCCAGCGGGGAAAAGTGATGCTGGTCCTCACTGCCTCCTGGAACCCCTTCAAATGCCTCAGACAATTTGGCCCTCTCTGATTTCCTGCGGACTCTAGCCTCAAAAGCACTGTTTTTCACTTTCAGCGCTGTTTGGAGCAAAAAAGACAAACGTCCAGCTTTTGCTGCCACAGCAAAGGTGCCAGCGGGGAAAAGTGATGCTGGTCCTCACTGCCTCCTGGAACCCCTTCAAATGCCTCAGACAATTTGGCCCTCTCTGCTTTCCTGCGGACTCTAGCCTCAAAAGCACCTTTTTTCACTTTCAGCGCTGTTTGGAGCAAAAAAGACAAACGTCCAGGTTTTGCTGACACAGCAAAGGTGCCAGCGGGGAAAAGTGATGCTGGTCCTCAATGCCTCCTGGAACCCCTTCAAATGCCCCAGACAATTTGGCCCTCTCTGCTTTCCTCCAGACTCTAGCCTCAAAAGCACCTTTTTTCACTTTCGGCACCCTCCAGAGCAAAAAAGACAAACGTCCAGGTTTTGCTTCCACAGCAAATGTGCCAGTGGGGAAAAGTGATGCTGGTCCTCACTGCCTCCTGGAACCCCTTCAAATGCCCCAGACAATTTGGCCCCCTCTGCTTTCCTGCGCACTCTAGCCTCAAAAGCACCTTTTTTCACTTTCGGCGCTGTTTGGAGCAAAAAAGACAAACGTCCAGCTTTTGCTGCCATAGCAAAGGTGCCAGCGGGGAAAAGTGATGCTGGTCCTCACTGCCTCCTGGAACCCCTTCAAATGCCCCAGACAATTTGGCCCTCTCTGCTTTCCTGCGGACTGTAGCCTCAAAAGCAGCTTTTTTCACTTTCGGCGCTGTTTGGAGCAAAAAAGACAAACGTCCAGCTTTTGCTGCCACAGCAAAGGTGCCAGCGGGGAAAAGTGATGCTGGTCCTCACTGCCTCCTGGAACCCCTTCAAATGCCCCAGACAATTTGGCCCTCTCTGCTTTCCTGCGTACTCTAGCCTCAAAAGCACCTTTTTTCACTTTTGGCGCCCTCCGGAGCAAAAAAGACAAACGTCCAGCTTTTGCTGCCACAGCGAAGGTGCCAGCGGGGAAAAGTGATGCTAGTCCTCACTGTCTCCTGAAACTCCTTCAAATGCCCCACACAATTTGGCCCTCTCTGCTTTCCTGCGGACTCTAGCCTCAAAAGCACCTTTTGTCACTTTCGGCACCCTCCGTAGGAAAAAAGACAAACGTGCAGCTTTTGCTGCCACAGCAAAGGTGCCAGCGGGGAAAAGTGATGCTGGTCCTCACTGCCTCCTGGAACCCCTTCAAATGCCCCAGACAATTTGGCCCTCTCTGCTTTCCTGCGGACTCTAGCCTCAAAAGCACTGTTTTTCACTTTCAGCGCTGTTTGGAGCAAAAAAGACAAACGTCCAGCTTTTGCTGCCACAGCAAAGGTGCCAGCGGGGAAAAGTGATGCTGGTCCTCACTGCCTCCTGGAACCCCTTCAAATGCCCCAGACAATTTGGCCCTCTCTGCTTTTCTGCAGACTCTATCTTCAAAACACCTTTTTTCACTTTCGGCGCCCTCGGGAGAAAAAAAAAGACAAACGTCCAGGTTTTGCTGACACAGCAAAGGTGCCAGCGGGGAAAAGTGATGCTGGTCCTCACTGCCTCCTGGAACCCCTTCAAATGCCCCAGACAATTTGGCCCTCTCTGCTTTCCTCCAGACTCTAGCCTCAAAAGCACCTTTTTTCACTTTCGGCACCCTCCAGAGCAAAAAAGACAAACGTCCAGGTTTTGCTTCCACAGCAAATGTGCCAGTGGGGAAAAGTGATGCTGGTCCTCACTGCCTCCTGGAACCCCTTCAAATGCCCCAGACAATTTGGCCCCCTCTGCTTTCCTGCGGACTCTAGCCTCAAAAGCAGCTTTTTTCACTTTCGGCGCTGTTTGGAGCAAAAAAGACAAACGTCCAGCTTTTGCTGCCACAGCAAAGGTGCCAGCGGGGAAAAGTGATGCTGGTCCTCACTGCCTCCTGGAACCCCGTCAAATGCCCCAGACAATTTGGCACTCTCTGCTTTCCTTCAGACTCTGGTCTCAAAAGCAACTTTTTTCACTTTCGGCGTTGTTTAGAGCAAAAAAGACAAACGTCCAGCTTTTGCTGCCACAGCAAAGGTGCCAGCGGGGAAAAGTGATGCTGGTCCTCACTGCCTCCTGGAACACCTTCAAATGCCCCAGACAATTTGGCCCTCTCTGCTTTCCTGCGCACTCTAGCCTCAAAAGCACTGTTTTTCACTTTCGGCACTGTTTGGAGCAAAAAAGACACACGTCCAGCTTTTGCTGCCACAGCAAAGGTGCCAGCGGGGAAAAGTGATGCTGGTCCTCACTGCCTCCTGGAACCCCATCAAATGCCCTAGGCAATTTGGCCCTCTCTGCTTTCCTGCGCACTCTAGCCTCAAAAGCACCGTTTTTCACTTTCAACGCTGTTTGGAGAAAAAAAGACAAACGTCCAGCTTTTGCTGCCACAGCAAAGGTGCCAGCGGGGAAAAGTGATGCTGGTCCTCACTGCCTCCTGGAATCCGTTCAAACGCCCCAGACAATTTGGCCCTCTCTGCTTTCCTGCAGACTCTAGCCTCAAAAGCACCTTTTTTCACTTTCGGCGCTGTTTGGAGCAAAAAAGACAAACGTCCAGCTTTTGCTTCCACAGCAAAGGTGCCAGCGGGGAAAAGTGATGCTGGTCCTCACTGCCTCCTGGAACCCCTTCAAATGCCCCAGACAATTTTGCCCTCTCTGCTTTCCTGCGGACTCTAGCCTCAAAAGCACCTTTTTTCACTTTCGGCACCCTCCGGAGGAAAAAAGACAAACGTCCAGCTTTTGATGCCACAGCAAAGGTGCCAGCGGGGAAAAGTGATGCTGGTCCTCACTGCCTCCTGGAAACCCATCAAATGCCCTAGGCAATTTGGCCCTCTCTGCTTTCCTGCAAACTCTAGCCTCAAAAGCACCTTTTTTCACTTTCGGCGCTGTGTGGAGCAAAAAAGACAAACGTCCAGGTTTTGCTGCCACAGCAAAGGTGCCAGCGGGGAAAAGTGATGCTGGTCCTCACTGCCTCCCGGAACCCCTTCAAATGCCCCAGACAATTTGGCCCTCTCTGCTTTCCTGCGCACTCTAGCCTCAAAAGCAGCTTTTTTCACTTTCGGCGCTGTTTGGAGCAAAAAAGACAAACGTCCAGGTTTTGCTGCCACAGCAAAGGTGCCAGCGGGGAAAAGTGATGCTGGTCCTCACTGCCTCCTGGAACCCCTTCAAATGCCCCAGACAATTTGGCCCTCTCTGCTTTCCTTCAGACTCTGGTCTCAAAAGCAACTTTTTTCACTTTCGGCGCTGTTTGGAGCAAAAAAGACAAACGTCCAGCTTTTGCTGCCACAGCAAAGGTGCCAGCGGGGAAAAGTGATGCTGGTCCTCACTGCCTCCTGGAACCCCTTCAAATGCCCCAGACAATTTGGCCCTCTCTGCTTTCCTCCAGACTCTAGTCTCAAAAGCACCTTTTTTCACTTTCGGCGCTGTTTGGAGCAAAAAAGACAAACGTCCAGCTTTTGCTGCCACAGCAAAGGTGCCAGCGGGGAAAAGTGATGCTGGTCCTCACTGCCTCCTGGAACCCCATCAAATGCCCTAGGCAATTTGGCCCTCTCTGCTTTCCTGCGCACTCTAGCCTCAAAAGCACCTTTTTTCACTTTCGGCGCTGTGTGGAGCAAAAAAAGACAAACGTCCAGCTTTTGCTGCCACAGCAAAGGTGCCAGCGGGGAAAAGTGATGCTGGTCCTCACTGCCTCCTGGAACCCCTTCAAATGCCCCAGACAATTTGGCCCTCTCTGCTTTCCTGCGGACTCTAGCCTCAAAAGCACCTTTTTTCACTTTCGGCACCCTCCGGAGGAAAAAAGACAAACGTCCAGCTTTTGCTTCCACAGAAATTGTGCCAGTGGGGAAAAGTGATGCTGGTCCTCACTGCCTCCTGGAACCCCTTCAAATGCCTCAGACAATTTGGCCCTCTCTGCTTTCCTGCGGACTCTAGACTCAAAAGCACTGTTTTTCACTTTCGGCGCTGTTTGGAGCAAAAAAGACAAACGTCCAGCTTTTGCTGCCATAGCAAAGGTGCCAGCGGGGAAAAGTGATGCTGGTCCTCACTGCCTCCTGGAACCCCTTCAAATGCCCCAGACAATTTGGCCCTCTCTGCTTTTCTGCAGACTCTATCCTCAAAACACCTTTTTTCACTTTCGGCGCCCTCGGGAGAAAAAAAAAGACAAACGTCCAGGTTTTGCTGACACAGCAAAGGTGCCAGCGGGGAAAAGTGATGCTGGTCCTCACTGCCTCCTGGAACCCCTTCAAATGCCCCAGACAATTTGGCCCTCTCTGCTTTCCTCCAGACTCTAGTCTCAAAAGCACCTTTTTTCACTTTCGGCGCTGTTTGGAGCAAAAAAGACAAACGTCCAGCTTTTGCTGCCACAGCAAAGGTGCCAGCGGGGAAAAGTGATGCTGGTCCTCACTGCCTCCTGGAACCCCTTCAAATGCCCCAGACAATTTGGCCCTCTCTGCTTTCCTGCGTACTCTAGCCTCAAAAGCACCTTTTTTCACTTTTGGCGCCCTCCGGAGCAAAAAAGACAAACGTCCAGCTTTTGCTGCCACAGCGAAGGTGCCAGCGGGGAAAAGTGATGCTAGTCCTCACTGCCTCCTGGAACTCCTTCAAATGCCCCAGACAATTTGGCCCTCTCTGCTTTCCTGCGCACTCTAGCCTCAAAAGCAGCTTTTTTCACTTTCGGCGCTGTTTGGAGCAAAAAAGACAAACGTCCAGCTTTTGCTGCCATAGCAAAGGTGCCAGCGGGGAAAAGTGATGCTGGTCCTCACTGCCTCCTGGAACCCCTTCAAATGCCCCAGACAATTTGGCCCTCTCTGCTTTCCTGTGCACTCTAGCCTCAAAAGCACCTTTTTTCACTTTCGGCGCTGTGTGGAGCAAAAAAAGACAAACGTCCAGCTTTTGCTGCCACAGCAAAGGTGCCAGCGGGGAAAAGTGATGCTGGTCCTCACTGCCTCCTGGAACCCCTTCAAATGCCCCAGACAATTTGGCCCTCTCTGCTTTCCTGCGGACTCTAGCCTCAAAAGCACCTTTTTTCACTTTCGGCACCCTCCGGAGGAAAAAAGACAAACGTCCAGCTTTTGCTTCCACAGAAATTGTGCCAGTGGGGAAAAGTGATGCTGGTCCTCACTGCCTCCTGGAACCCCTTCAAATGCCTCAGACAATTTGGCCCTCTCTGCTTTCCTGCGGACTCTAGACTCAAAAGCACTGTTTTTCACTTTCGGCGCTGTTTGGAGCAAAAAAGACAAACGTCCAGCTTTTGCTGCCATAGCAAAGGTGCCAGCGGGGAAAAGTGATGCTGGTCCTCACTGCCTCCTGGAACCCCTTCAAATGCCCCAGACAATTTGGCCCTCTCTGCTTTCCTCCAGACTCTAGTCTCAAAAGCACCTTTTTTCACTTTCGGCGCTGTTTGGAGCAAAAAAGACAAACGTCCAGCTTTTGCTGCCACAGCAAAGGTGCCAGCGGGGAAAAGTGATGCTGGTCCTCACTGCCTCCTGGAACCCCTTCAAATGCCCCAGACAATTTGGCCCTCTCTGCTTTCCTGCGTACTCTAGCCTCAAAAGCACCTTTTTTCACTTTTGGCGCCCTCCGGAGCAAAAAAGACAAACGTCCAGCTTTTGCTGCCACAGCGAAGGTGCCAGCGGGGAAAAGTGATGCTAGTCCTCACTGCCTCCTGGAACTCCTTCAAATGCCCCAGACAATTTGGCCCTCTCTGCTTTCCTGCGCACTCTAGCCTCAAAAGCAGCTTTTTTCACTTTCGGCGCTGTTTGGAGCAAAAAAGACAAACGTCCAGCTTTTGCTGCCACAGCAAAGATGCCAGCGGGGAAAAGTGATGCTAGTCCTCACTGCCTCCTGGAACCCCTTCAAATGCCCCAGACAATTTTGCCCTCTCTGCTTTCCTGCGGACTCTAGCCTCAAAAGCACCTTTTTTCACTTTCGGCGCTGTTTGGAGCAAAAAAGACAAACGTCCAGCTTTTGCTGCCATAGCAAAGGTGCCAGCGGGGAAAAGTGATGCTGGTCCTCACTGCCTCCTGGAACCCCTTCAAATGCCCCAGACAATTTGGCCCTCTCTGCTTTCCTGTGCACTCTAGCCTCAAAAGCACCTTTTTTCACTTTCGGCGCTGTTTGGAGCAAAAAAGACAAACGTCCAGCTTTTCTGCCACAACAAAGGTGCCAGCGGGGAAAAGTGATGCTGGTCCTCACTGCCTCCTGGAACCCCTTCAAATGCCCCAGACAATTTGGCCCTCTCTGCTTTCCTGCGGACTCTAGCCTCAAAAGCACCTTTTTTCACTTTTGGCGCCCTCCGGAGGAAAAAAGACAAACGTCCAGCTTTTGCTGCCACAGCGAAGGTGCCAGCGGGGAAAAGTGATGCTAGTCCTCACTGCCTCCTGGAACTCCTTCAAATGCCCCAGACAATTTGGCCCTCTCTGCTTTCCTGCGCACTCTAGCCTCAAAAGCAGCTTTTTTCACTTTCGGCGCTGTTTGGAGCAAAAAAGACAAACGTCCAGCTTTTGCTGCCACAGCAAAGGTGCCAGCGGGGAAAAGTGATGCTAGTCCTCACTGCCTCCTGGAACCCCTTCAAATGCCCCAGACAATTTGGCCCTCTCTGCTTTCCTGCGGACTCTAGCCTCAAAAGCACCTTTTTTCACTTTCGGCGCTGTTTGGAGCAAAAAAGACAAACGTCCAGCTTTTGCTGCCATAGCAAAGGTGCCAGCGGGGAAAAGTGATGCTGGTCCTCACTGCCTCCTGGAACCCCTTCAAATGCCCCCAGACAATTTGGCCCTCTCTGCTTTCCTGCGGACTCTAGCCTCAAAAGCAGCTTTTTTCACTTTCGGCGCTGTTTGGAGCAAAAAAGACAAACGTCCAGCTTTTGCTGCCACAGCGAAGGTGCCAGCGGGGAAAAGTGATGCTAGTCCTCACTGTCTCCTGAAACTCCTTCAAATGCCCCACAGAATTTGGCCCTCTCTGCTTTCCTGCGGACTCTAGCCTCAAAAGCACCTTTTTTCACTTTCGGCACCCTCCGGAGGAAAAAAGACAAACGTGCAGCTTTTGCTGCCACAGCAAAGGTGCCAGCGGGGAAAAGTGATGCTGGTCCTCACTGCCTCCTGGAACCCCTTAAAATGCCTCAGACAATTTGGCCCTCTCTGCTTTCCTGCGGACTCTAGCCTCAAAAGCACTGTTTTTCACTTTCAGCGCTGTTTGGAGCAAAAAAGACAAACGTCCAGGTTTTGCTGCCACAGCAAAGGTGCCAGCGGGGAAAAGTGATGCTGGTCCTCACTGCCTCCTGGAACCCCTTCAAATGCCCCAGACAATTTGGCCCTCTCTGCTTTTCTGCAGACTCTATCCTCAAAACACCTTTTTTCACTTTCGGCGCCCTCGGGAGAAAAAAAAAGACAAACGTCCAGGTTTTGCTGACACAGCAAATGCGCCAGTGGGGAAAAGTGATGCTGGTCCTCACTGCCTCCTGGAACCCCTTCAAATGCCCCAGACAATTTGGCCCCCTCTGCTTTCCTGCGCACTCTAGCCTCAAAAGCAGCTTTTTTCACTTTCGGCGCTGTTTGGAGCAAAAAAGACAAACGTCCAGCTTTTGCTGCCACAGCAAAGGTGCCAGCGGGGAAAAGTGATGCTAGTCCTCACTGCCTCCTGGAACCCCTTCAAATGCCCCAGACAATTTGGCCCTCTCTGCTTTCCTGCGGACTCTATTCTCAAAAGCACCTTTTTTCACTTTCGGCGCTGTTTGGAGCAAAAAAGACAAACGTCCAGCTTTTGCTGCCATAGCAAAGGTGCCAGCGGGGAAAAGTGATGCTGGTCCTCACTGCCTCCTGGAACCCCTTCAAATGCCCCAGACAATTTGGCCCTCTCTGCTTTCCTGCGGACTGTAGCCCCAAAAGCAGCTTTTTTCACTTTCGGCGCTGTTTGGAGCAAAAAAGACAAACGTCCAGCTTTTGCTGCCACAGCAAAGGTGCCAGCGGGGAAAAGTGATGCTGGTCCTCACTGCCTCCTGGAACCCCTTCAAATGCCCCAGACAATTTGGCCCTCTCTGCTTTCCTGCGGACTCTAGCCTCAAAAGCACCTTTTTTCACTTTTGGCGCCCTCCGGAGCAAAAAAGACAAATGTCCAGCTTTTGCTGCCACAGCGAAGGTGCCAGCGGGGAAAAGTGATGCTAGTCCTCACTGTCTCCTGAAACTCCTTCAAATGCCCCACACAATTTGGCCCTCTCTGCTTTCCTGCGGACTCTAGCCTCAAAAGCACCTTTTGTCACTTTCGGCACCCTCCGGAGGAAAAAAGACAAACGTGCAGCTTTTGCTGCCACAGCAAAGGTGCCAGCGGGGAAAAGTGATGCTGGTCCTCACTGCCTCCTGGAACCCCTTAAAATGCCTCAGACAATTTGGCCCTCTCTGCTTTCCTGCGGACTCTAGCCTCAAAAGCACTGTTTTTCACTTTCAGCGCTGTTTGGAGCAAAAAAGACAAACGTCCAGCTTTTGCTGCCACAGCAAAGGTGCCAGCGGGGAAAAGTGATGCTGGTCCTCACTGCCTCCTGGAACCCCTTCAAATGCCCCAGACAATTTGGCCCTCTCTGCTTTTCTGCAGACTCTATCCTCAAAACACCTTTTTTCACTTTCGGCGCCCTCGGGAGAAAAAAAAAGACAAACGTCCAGGTTTTGCTGACACAGCAAAGGTGCCAGCGGGGAAAAGTGATGCTGGTCCTCACTGCCTCCTGGAACCCCTTCAAATGCCCCAGACAATTTGGCCCTCTCTGCTTTCCTCCAGACTCTAGCGTCAAAAGAACCTTTTTTCACTTTCGGCACCCTCCAGAGCAAAAAAGACAAACGTCCAGGTTTTGCTTCCACAGCAAATGTGCCAGTGGGGAAAAGTGATGCTGGTCCTCACTGCCTCCTGGAACCCCTTCAAATGCCCCAGACAATTTGGCCCCCTCTGCTTTCCTGCGGACTCTAGCCTCAAAAGCACCTTTTTTCACTTTCGGCGCCCTCCGGAAGAAAAAAGACAAACGTCCATGTTTTGCTGCCACAGCAAAGGTGCCAGCAGGGAAAAGTGATGCTGGTCCTCACTGCCTCCTGGAACCCCTTCAAATGCCCCAGACAATTTGGCCCGCTCTGCTTTTCTGCAGACTCTATCCTCAAAACACCTTTTTTTACCTTCGGCGCCCTCGGGAGAAAAAAAAAGGACAAACGTCCAGCTTTTGCTGCCACAGCAAAGGTGCCAGCGGGGAAAAGTGATGCTGGTCCTCACTGCCTCCCGGAACCCCTTCAAATGCCCCAGACAATTTGGCCCTCTCTGCTTTCCTGCGGACTCTAGCCTCAAAAGCAGCTTTTTTCACTTTCGGCGCTGTTTGGAGCAAAAAAGACAAACGTCCAGCTTTTGCTGCCACAGCAAAGGTGCCAGCGGGGAAAAGTGATGCTGGTCCTCACTGCCTCCTGGAACCCCTTCAAATGCCCCAGACAATTTGGCCCTCTCTGCTTTCCTGCGGACTCTATTCTCAAAAGCACCTTTTTTCACTTTCGGCGCCCTCCAGAGGAAAAAAGACAAACGTCCAGCTTTTGCTGCCACAGCAAAGGTGCCAGCGGGGAAAAGTGATGCTGGTCCTCACTGCCTCCTGGAACCCCGTCAAATGCCCCAGACAATTTGGCCCTCTCTGCTTTCCTGCGGACTTTAGCCTCAAAAGCACTGTTTTTCACTTTCGGCGCTGTTTGGAGCAAAAAAGACAAACGTCCAGCTTTTGCTGCCACAGCAAAGGTGCCAGTGGGGAAAAGTGATGCTGGTCCTCACTGCCTCCTGGAACCCCTTCAAATGCCCCAGACAATTTGGCCCTCTCTGCTTTCCTTCAGACTCTGGTCTCAAAAGCAACTTTTTTCACTTTCGGCGCTGTTTGGAGTAAAAAAGACAAACGTCCAGCTTTTGCTGCCACAGCAAAGGTGCCAGCGGGGAAAAGTGATGCTGGTCCTCACTGCCTCCTGGAACACCTTCAAATGCCCCAGACAATTTGGCCCTCTCTGCTTTCCTGCGCACTCTAGCCTCAAAATCACTGTTTTTCACTTTCGGCACTGTTTGGAGCAAAAAAGACAAACGTCCAGCTTTTGCTGCCACAGCAAAGGTGCCAGCGGGGAAAAGTGATGCTGGTCCTCACTGCCTCCTGGAACCCCATCAAATGCCTTAGGCAATTTGGCCCTCTCTGCTTTCCTGCGCACTCTAGCCTCAAAAGCACCGTTTTTCACTTTCAACGCTGTTTGGAGAAAAAAAGAAAAACGTCCAGCTTTTGCTGCCACAGCAAAGGTGCCAGCGGGAAAAGTGATGCTGGTCCTCACTGCCTCCTGGAATCCGTTCAAACGCCCCAGACAATTTGGCCCTCTCTGCTTTCCTGCGGACTCTAGCCTCAAAAGCACCTTTTTTCACTTTCGGCGCTGTTTGGAGCAAAAAAGACAAACGTCCAGCTTTTGCTGCCACAGCAAAGGTGCCAGCGGGGAAAAGTGATGCTGGTCCTCACTGCCTCCTGGAACCCCTTCAAATGCCCCAGACAATTTGGCCCTCTCTGCTTTTCTGCAGACTCTATCCTCAAAACACCTTTTTTCACTTTCGGCGCCCTCGGGAGAAAAAAAAAGACAAACGTCCAGGTTTTGCTGACACAGCAAAGGTGCCAGCGGGGAAAGTGATGCTGGTCCCGACTGCCTCCTGGAACCCTTTCAAATGCCACAGACAATTTGGCCCTCTCCTGCTTTACTGCGGACTCCATCCTCAAAAGCACCTTTTTTCGCTTTCGGCAGCCTCCGGAGCAAAAAAGACAAACGTCCAGCTTTTGCTGCCACAGTAAAGGTGCCAACGGGGAAAAGTGATGCTGATCCTCACTGCCTCCTGGAACCCCTTCAAATGCCACAGACAATTTGGCCCTCTCTGCTTTCCTGCGGACTCCATCCTCAAAAGCACCTGTTTTCGCTTTCGGCATCCTCCGGAGCAAAAAAGACAAACGTCCAGCTTTTGCTGCCACAGCAAAGGTGCCAGCGGGGAAAAGTAATGCTGGTTCTCACTGCCTCCTGGAACGCTTTCAAATGCCTCAGAGAATTTGGCCCTCTCTGCTTTCCTGCGGACTCCATCCTCAAAAGCACCTTTTTCGCTTTCGGCAACCTCAGGAGCAAAAAAGACAAACGTCCAGGTTTTGCTGTCACAGCAAAGGTGCCAGCGGGAAAAGTAATGCTGGTTCTCACTGCCTCCTGGAACCCTTTCAAATGCCACAGACAATTTGGCCCTCTCTGCTTTCCTGCGGACTCCATCCTCAAAAGCACCATTTTTCGCTTTCGGCATCCTCCGGAGCAAAAAAGACAAACGTCCAGGTTTTGCTGCCACAGCAAAGGTGCCAGCGGGGAAAAGTGATCCTGGTCCTCATTGCCTCCTGGAACCTCTTCAAATGCCACAGACAATTTGGCCCTCTCTGCATTCCTGCGGACTCCATCCTCAAAAGCACCTGTTTTCTCTTTCGGCAACCTCCGGAGCAAAAAAGACAAACGTCCAGGTTTTGCTGTCACAGCAAAGGTGCCAGCGGGGAAAAGTAATGCTGGTTCTCACTGCCTCCTGGAACCCTTTCAAATGCCACAGACAATTTGGCCCTCTCTGCTTTCCTGCGGACTCCATCCCTCAAAAAGCACCATTTTTTCGCT
>NW_028127021.1:0-56185 GCF_965231255.1 Vanellus vanellus
TGTTTTCGCTTTCGGCAGCGTCCGGAGCAAAAAAGACAAACGTCCAGCTTTTGCTGCCACAGCAAAGGTGCCAGCGGGGAAAAGTAATGCTGGTTCTCACTGCCTCCTGGAACCTCTTCAAATGCCCCAGACAATTTGGCCCTCTCTGCTTTCCTGCGGACTCCATCCTCAAAAGCACCTGTTTTCGCTTTCGGCAGCCTCCGGAGCAAAAAAGACAAACGTCCAGCTTTTGCTGCCACAGCAAAGGTGCCAGCGGGGAAAAGTAATGCTGGTTCTCACTGCCTCCTGGAACCCTTTCAAATGCCCCAGACAATTTGGCCCTCTCTGCTTTCCTGCGGACTCCATCCTCAAAAGCACCTGTTTTCGCTTTCGGCAGCCTCCGGAGCAAAAAAGACAAACGTCCAGCTTTTGCTGCCACAGCAAAGGTGCCAGCGGGGAAAAGTAATGCTGGTTCTCACTGCCTCCTGGAACCTGTTCAAATGCCCCAGACAATTTGGCCCTCTCTGCTTTCCTGCGGACTCCATCCTCAAAAGCACCTGTTTTCGCTTTCGGCAGCCTCCGGAGCAAAAAAGACAAACGTCCAGCTTTTGCTGCCACAGCAAAGGTGCCAGCGGGGAAAAGTAATGCTGGTTCTCACTGCCTCCTGGAACCCTTTCAAATGCCCCTGACAATTTGGCCCTCTCTGCTTTCCTGCGGACTCCATCCTCAAAAGCACCTGTTTTCGCTTTCGGCAGCCTCCGGAGCAAAAAAGACAAACGTTCAGCTTTTGCTGCCACAGCAAAGGTGCCAGTGGGGAAAAGTAATGCTGGTTCTCACTGCCTCCTGGAACCTCTTCAAATGCCCCAGACAATTTGGCCCTCTCTGCTTTCCTGCGGACTCCATCCTCAAAAGCACCTGTTTTCGCTTTTGGCAACCTCCGGAGCAAAAAAGACAAACGTCCAGCTTTTGCTGCCACAGCAAAGGTGCCAGCGGGGAAAAGTAATGCTGGTTCTCACTGCCTCCTGGAACCCTTTCAAATGCCCCTGACAATTTGGCCCTCTCTGCTTTCCTGCGGACTCTATCCTCAAAAGCACCTATTTTTGCTTTTGGCAACCTCCGGAGCAAAAAAGACAAACGTCCAGCTTTTGCTGACACAGCAAAGGTGCCAGCGGGGAAAAGTAATGCTGGTTCTCACTGCCTCCTGGAACCCTTTCAAATGCCACAGACAATTTGGCCCTCTCTGCTTTCCTGCGGACTCCATCCTCAAAAGCACCTGTTTTCGCTTTCGGCAGCCTCCGGAGCAAAAAAGACAAACGTCCAGCTTTTGCTGCCACAGCAAAGGTGCCAGCGGGGAAAAGTAATGCTGGTTCTCACTGCCTCCTGGAACCTCTTCAAATGCCCCAGACAATTTGGCCCTCTCTGCTTTCCTGCGGACTCCATCCTCAAAAGCACCTGTTTTCGCTTTTGGCAACCTCCGGAGCAAAAAGACAAACGTCCAGCTTTTGCTGCCACAGCAAAGGTGCCAGCGGGGAAAAGTAATGCTGGTTCTCACTGCCTCCTGGAACCCTTTCAAATGCCCCAGACAATTTGGCCCTCTCTGCTTTCCTGCGGACTCCATCCTCAAAAGCACCTGTTTTCGCTTTTGGCAGCCTCCGGAGCAAAAAAGACAAACGTCCAGCTTTTGCTGCCACAGCAAAGGTGCCAGCGGGGAAAAGTAATGCTGGTTCTCACTGCCTCCTGGAACCTCTTCAAATGCCCCAGACAATTTGGCCCTCTCTGCTTTCCTGCGGACTCCATCCTCAAAAGCACCTGTTTTCGCTTTTGGCAACCTCCGGAGCAAAAAAGACAAACGTCCAGCTTTTGCTGCCACAGCAAAGGTGCCAGCGGGGAAAAGTAATGCTGGTTCTCACTGCCTCCTGGAACCCTTTCAAATGCCCCTGACAATTTGGCCCTCTCTGCTTTCCTGCGGACTCTATCCTCAAAAGCGCCTTTTTTCACTTTCGGCGCCCTCCGGTGGTAAAAAGACAAACGTCCAGCTTTTGCTGCCACAGCAAAGGTGCCAGCGGGGAAAAGTAATGCTGGTTCTCACTGCCTCCTGGAACTCTTTCAAATGCCACAGACAATTTGGCCCTCTCTGCTTTCCTGCGGACTCCATCCTCAAAAGCACCTATTTTCGCTTTTGGCAACCTCCGGAGCAAAAAAGACAAACGTCCAGCTTTTGCTGCCACAGCAAAGGTGCCAGCGGGGAAAAGTAATGCTGGTTCTCACTGCCTCCTGGAACCCTTTCAAATGCCACAGACAATTTGGCCCTCTCTGCTTTCCTGCGGACTCCATCCTCAAAAGCACCTGTTTTCGCTTTCGGCAGCCTCCGGAGCAAAAAAGACAAACGTCCATCTTTTGCTGCCACAGCAAAGGTGCCAGCGGGGAAAAGTAATGCTGGTTCTCACTGCCTCCTGGAACCTGTTCAAATGCCCCAGACAATTTGGCCCTCTCTGCTTTCCTGCGGACTCCATCCTCAAAAGCACCTGTTTTCGCTTTCGGCAACCTCCGGAGCAAAAAAGACAAACGTCCAGCTTTTGCTGCCACAGCAAAGGTGCCAGCGGGGAAAAGTAATGCTGGTTCTCACTGCCTCCTGGAACCCTTTCAAATGCCACAGACAATTTGGCCCTCTCTGCTTTCCTGTGGACTCCATCCTCAAAAGCACCTGTTTTCGCTTTCGGCAGCCTCCGGAGCAAAAAAGACAAACGTCCAGCTTTTGCTGCCACAGCAAAGGTGCCAGCGGGGAAAAGTAATGCTGGTTCTCACTGCCTCCTGGAACCTCTTCAAATGCCCCAGACAATTTGGCCCTCTCTGCTTTCCTGCGGACTCCATCCTCAAAAGCACCTGTTTTCGCTTTTGGCAACCTCCGGAGCAAAAAAGACAAACGTCCAGCTTTTGCTGCCACAGCAAAGGTGCCAGCGGGGAAAAGTAATGCTGGTTCTCACTGCCTCCTGGAACCCTTTCAAATGCCCCTGACAATTTGGCCCTCTCTGCTTTCCTGCGGACTCTATCCTCAAAAGCGCCTTTTTTCACTTTCGGCGCCCTCCGGTGGTAAAAAGACAAACGTCCAGCTTTTGCTGCCACAGCAAAGGTGCCAGCGGGGAAAAGTAATGCTGGTTCTCACTGCCTCCTGGAACCTCTTCAAATGCCCCAGACAATTTGGCCCTCTCTGCTTTCCTGCGGACTCCATCCTCAAAAGCACCTATTTTCGCTTTTGGCAACCTCCGGAGCAAAAAAGACAAACGTCCAGCTTTTGCTGCCACAGCAAAGGTGCCAGCGGGGAAAAGTAATGCTGGTTCTCACTGCCTCCTGGAACCCTTTCAAATGCCACAGACAATTTGGCCCTCTCTGCTTTCCTGCGGACTCCATCCTCAAAAGCACCTGTTTTCGCTTTCGGCAGCCTCCGGAGCAAAAAAGACAAACGTCCAGCTTTTGCTGCCACAGCAAAGGTGCCAGCGGGGAAAAGTAATGCTGGTTCTCACTGCCTCCTGGAACCTCTTCAAATGCCACAGACAATTTGGCCCTCTCTGCTTTCCTGCGGACTCCATCCTCAAAAGCACCTGTTTTCGCTTTTGGCAACCTCCGGAGCAAAAAGACAAACGTCCAGCTTTTGCTGCCACAGCAAAGGTGCCAGCGGGGAAAAGTAATGCTGGTTCTCACTGCCTCCTGGAACCCTTTCAAATGCCCCAGACAATTAAGCCCTCTCTGCTTTCCTGCGGACTCTATCCTCAAAAGCGCCTTTTTTCACTTTCGGCGCCCTCCGGTGGTAAAAAGACAAACGTCCAGGTTTTGCTGCCACAGCAAAGGTGCCAGCGGGGAAAAGTGATGCTGGTTCTCACTGCCTCCTGGAACCCTTTCAAATGCCCCAGACAATTTGGCCCTCTCTGCTTTCCTGAAAAGTCTATCCTCAAAAGCACCTGTTTTCGCTTTCGGCAGCCTCCGGAGCAAAAAAGACAAACGTCCAGCTTTTGCTGCCACAGCAAAGGTGCCAGCGGGGAAAAGTAATGCTGGTTCTCACTGCCTCCTGGAACCCTTTCAAATGCCACAGACAATTTGGCACTCTCTGCTTTCCTGCGGACTCCATCCTCAAAAGCACCTGTTTTCGCTTTCGGCAACCTCCGGAGCAAAAAAGACAAACGTCCAGCTTTTGCTGCCACAGCAAAGGTGCCAGCGGGGAAAAGTAATGCTGGTTCTCACTGCCTCCTGGAACCCTTTCAAATGCCACAGACAATTTGGCCCTCTCTGCTTTCCTGCGGACTCCATCCTCAAAAGCACCTGTTTTCGCTTTCGGCAGCCTCCGGAGCAAAAAAGACAAACGTCCAGCTTTTGCTGCCACAGCAAAGGTGCCAACGGGGAAAAGTAATGCTGGTTCTCACTGCCTCCTGGAACCCTTTCAAATGCCCCAGACAATTTGGCCCTCTCTGCTTTCCTGCGGACTCCATCCTCAAAAGCACCTTTTTTCGCTTTCGGCAACCTCCGGAGCAAAAAAGACAAACGTCCAGCTTTTGCTGCCACAGCAAAGGTGCCAGCGGTAAAAAGTAATGCTGGTTCTCACTGCCTCCTGGAACCCTTTCAAATGCCACAGACAATTTGGCCCTCTCTGCTTTCCTGCGGACTCCATCCTCAAAAGCACCTGTTTTCGCTTTCGGCAACCTCCGGAGCAAAAAAGACAAACGTCCAGCTTTTGCTGCCACAGCAAAGGTGCCAGAGGGGAAAAGTAATGCTGGTTCTCACTGCCTCCTGGAACCCTTTCAAATGCCACAGACAATTTGGCCCTCTCTGCTTTCCTGCGGACTCCATCCTCAAAAGCACCTGTTTTCGCTTTCGGCAGCCTCCGGAGCAAAAAAGACAAACGTCCAGCTTTTGCTGCCACAGCAAAGGTGCCAGCGGGGAAAAGTAATGCTGGTTCTCACTGCCTCCTGGAACCTCTTCAAATGCCCCAGACAATTTGGCCCTCTCTGCTTTCCTGCGGACTCCATCCTCAAAAGCACCTGTTTTCGCTTTTGGCAACCTCCGGAGCAAAAAAGACAAACGTCCAGCTTTTGCTGCCACAGCAAAGGTGCCAGCGGGGAAAAGTAATGCTGGTTCTCACTGCCTCCTGGAACCCTTTCAAATGCCACAGACAATTTGGCCCTCTCTGCTTTCCTGCGGACTCCATCCTCAAAAGCACCTGTTTTCGCTTTCGGCAGCCTCCGGAGCAAAAAAGACAAACGTCCAGCTTTTGCTGCCACAGCAAAGGTGCCAGCGGGGAAAAGTAATGCTGGTTCTCACTGCCTCCTGGAACCCTTTCAAATGCCACAGACAATTTGGCCCTCTCTGCTTTCCTGAAAAGTCTATCCTCAAAAGCACCTGTTTTCGCTTTCGGCAGCCTCCGGAGCAAAAAAGACAAACGTCCAGCTTTTGCTGCCACAGCAAAGGTGCCAGCGGGGAAAAGTAATGCTGGTTCTCACTGCCTCCTGGAACCCTTTCAAATGCCACAGACAATTTGGCCCTCTCTGCTTTCCTGCGGACTCCATCCTCAAAAGCACCTGTTTTCGCTTTCGGCAGCCTCCGGAGCAAAAAAGACAAACGTCCAGCTTTTGCTGCCACAGCAAAGGTGCCAGCGGGGAAAAGTAATGCTGGTTCTCACTGCCTCCTGGAACCCTTTCAAATGCCCCAGACAATTTGGCCCTCTCTGCTTTCCTGCGGACTCCATCCTCAAAAGCACCTGTTTTCGCTTTCGGCAACCTCCGGAGCAAAAAAGACAAACGTCCAGCTTTTGCTGCCACAGCAAAGGTGCCAGAGGGGAAAAGTAATGCTGGTTCTCACTGCCTCCTGGAACCCTTTCAAATGCCACAGACAATTTGGCCCTCTCTGCTTTCCTGCGGACTCCATCCTCAAAAGCACCTGTTTTTGCTTTCGGCAGCCTCCGGAGCAAAAAAGACAAACGTCCAGCTTTTGCTGCCACAGCAAAGGTGCCAGCGGGGAAAAGTAATGCTGGTTCTCACTGCCTCCTGGAACCTCTTCAAATGCCCCAGACAATTTGGCCCTCTCTGCTTTCCTGCGGACTCCATCCTCAAAAGCACCTGTTTTCGCTTTTGGCAACCTCCGGAGCAAAAAAGACAAACGTCCAGCTTTTGCTGCCACAGCAAAGGTGCCAGCGGGGAAAAGTAATGCTGGTTCTCACTGCCTCCTGGAACCCTTTCAAATGCCACAGACAATTTGGCCCTCTCTGCTTTCCTGCGGACTCCATCCTCAAAAGCACCTGTTTTCGCTTTCGGCAGCCTCCGGAGCAAAAAAGACAAACGTCCAGCTTTTGCTGCCACAGCAAAGGTGCCAGCGGGGAAAAGTAATGCTGGTTCTCACTGCCTCCTGGAACCCTTTCAAATGCCCCAGACAATTTGGCCCTCTCTGCTTTCCTGTGGACTCCATCCTCAAAAGCACCTGTTTTCGCTTTCGGCAGCCTCCGGAGCAAAAAAGACAAACGTCCAGCTTTTGCTGCCACAGCAAAGGTGCCAGCGGGGAAAAGTAATGCTGGTTCTCACTGCTTCCTGGAACCCTTTCAAATGCCACAGACAATTTGGCCCTCTCTGCTTTCCTGCGGACTCCATCCTCAAAAGCACCTGTTTTCGCTTTCGGCAGCCTCCGGAGCAAAAAAGACAAACGTCCAGCTTTTGCTGCCACAGCAAAGGTGCCAGCGGGGAAAAGTAATGCTGGTTCTCACTGCCTCCTGGAACCCTTTCAAATGCCCCAGACAATTTGGCCCTCTCTGCTTTCCTGTGGACTCCATCCTCAAAAGCACCTGTTTTCACTTTCGGCAGCCTCCGGAGCAAAAAAGACAAACGTCCAGCTTTTGCTGCCACAGCAAAGGTGCCAGCGGGGAAAAGTAATGCTGGTTCTCACTGCCTCCTGGAACCCTTTCAAATGCCACAGACAATTTGGCCCTCTCTGCTTTCCTGCGGACTCCATCCTCAAAAGCACCTGTTTTCGCTTTCGGCAGCATCCGGAGCAAAAAAGACAAACGTCCAGCTTTTGCTGCCACAGCAAAGGTGCCAGCGGGGAAAAGTAATGCTGGTTCTCACTGCCTCCTGGAACCTGTTCAAATGCCCCAGACAATTTGGCCCTCTCTGCTTTCCTGCGGACTCCATCCTCAAAAGCACCTGTTTTCGCTTTCGGCAGCCTCCGGAGCAAAAAAGACAAACGTCCAGCTTTTGCTGCCACAGCAAAGGTGCCAGCGGGGAAAAGTAATGCTGGTTCTCACTGCCTCCTGGAACCCTTTCAAATGCCACAGACAATTTGGCCCTCTCTGCTTTCTTGCGGACTCCATCCTCAAAAGCACCTGTTTTCGCTTTCGGCAGCCTCCGGAGCAAAAAAGACAAACGTCCAGCTTTTGCTGCCACAGCAAAGGTGCCAGCGGGGAAAAGTAATGCTGGTTCTCACTGCCTCCTGGAACTCCTTCAAATGCCCCAGACAATTTGGCTCTCTCTGCTTTCCTGCGGACTCCATCCTCAAAAGCACCTGTTTTCGCTTTCGGCAGCCTCCGGAGCAAAAAGACAAACGTCCAGCTTTTGCTGCCACAGCAAACGTGCCAGCGGGGAAAAGTAATGCTGGTTCTCACTGCCTCCTGGAACCTCTTCAAATGCCACAGACAATTTGGCCCTCTCTGCTTTCCTGCGGACTCCATCCTCAAAAGCACCTGTTTTCGCTTTCGGCAGCCTCCGGAGCAAAAAAGACAAACGTCCAGCTTTTGCTGCCACAGCAAAGGTGCCAGCGGGGAAAAGTAATGCTGGTTCTCACTGCCTCCTGGAACCCTTTCAAATGCCCCAGACAATTTGGCCCTCTCTGCTTTCCTGAAAAGTCTATCCTCAAAAGCACCTGTTTTCGCTTTCGGCAGCCTCCGGAGCAAAAAAGACAAACGTCCAGCTTTTGCTGCCACAACAAAGGTGCCAGCGGGGAAAAGTAATGCTGGTTCTCACTGCCTCCTGGAACCCTTTCAAATGCCCCAGACAATTTGGCCCTCTCTGCTTTCCTGCGGACTCCATCCTCAAAAGCACCTGTTTTCGCTTTCGGCAACCTCCGGAGCAAAAAAGACAAACGTCCAGCTTTTGCTGCCACAGCAAAGGTGCCAGCGGGGAAAAGTAATGCTGGTTCTCACTGCCTCCTGGAACCCTTTCAAATGCCACAGACAATTTGGCCCTCTCTGCTTTCCTGCGGACTCCATCCTCAAAAGCACCTGTTTTCGCTTTCGGCAGCCTCCGGAGCAAAAAAGACAAACGTCCAGCTTTTGCTGCCACAGCAAAGGTGCCAGCGGGGAAAAGTAATGCTGGTTCTCACTGCCTCCTGGAACCTCTTCAAATGCCCCAGACAATTTGGCCCTCTCTGCTTTCCTGCGGACTCCATCCTCAAAAGCACCTGTTTTCGCTTTTGGCAACCTCCGGAGCAAAAAAGACAAACGTCCAGCTTTTGCTGCCACAGCAAAGGTGCCAGCGGGGAAAAGTAATGCTGGTTCTCACTGCCTCCTGGAACCCTTTCAAATGCCCCAGACAATTAAGCCCTCTCTGCTTTCCTGCGGACTCTATCCTCAAAAGCGCCTTTTTTCACTTTCGGCGCCCTCCGGTGGTAAAAAGACAAACGTCCAGGTTTTGCTGCCACAGCAAAGGTGCCAGCGGGGAAAAGTGATGCTGGTTCTCACTGCCTCCTGGAACTCTTTCAAATGCCACAGACAATTTGGCCCTCTCTGCTTTCCTGCGGACTCCATCCTCAAAAGCACCTATTTTCGCTTTCGGCAGCCTCCGGAGCAAAAAAGACAGACGTCCAGCTTTTGCTGCCACAGCAAAGGTGCCAGCGGGGAAAAGTAATGCTGGTTCTCACTGCCTCCTGGAACCCTTTCAAATGCCACAGACAATTTGGCCCTCTCTGCTTTCCTGCGGACTCCATCCTCAAAAGCACCTGTTTTCGCTTTCGGCAGCCTCCGGAGCAAAAAAGACAAACGTCCAGCTTTTGCTGCCACAGCAAAGGTGCCAGCGGGGAAAAGTAATGCTGGTTCTCACTGCCTCCTGGAACCTCTTCAAATGCCCCAGACAATTTGGCCCTCTCTGCTTTCCTGCGGACTCCATCCTCAAAAGCACCTGTTTTCGCTTTCGGCAGCCTCCGGAGCAAAAAAGACAAACGTCCAGCTTTTGCTGCCACAGCAAAGGTGCCAGCGGGGAAAAGTAATGCTGGTTCTCACTGCCTCCTGGAACCTCTTCAAATGCCACAGACATTTTGGCCCTCTCTGCTTTCCTGCGGACTCCATCCTCAAAAGCACCTGTTTTCGCTTTCGGCAACCTCATGAGCAAAAAAGACAAACGTCCAGCTTTTGCTGCCACAGCAAAGGTGCCAGCGGGGAAAAAGTAATGCTGGTTCTCACTGCCTCCTGGAACTCTTTCAAATGCCACAGACAATTTGGCCCTCTCTGCTTTCCTGCGGACTCCATCCTCAAAAGCACCTGTTTTCGCTTTCGGCAGCCTCCGGAGCAAAAAAGACAAACGTCCAGCTTTTGCTGCCACAGCAAAGGTGCCAGCGGGGAAAGTAATGCTGGTTCTCACTGCCTCCTGGAACCCTTTCAAATGCCCCAGACAATTTGGCCCTCTCTGCTTTCCTGAAAAGTCTATCCTCAAAAGCACCTGTTTTCGCTTTCGGCAGCCTCCGGAGCAAAAAAGACAAACGTCCAGCTTTTGCTGCCACAACAAAGGTGCCAGCGGGAAAGTAATGCTGGTTCTCACTGCCTCCTGGAACCCTTTCAAATGCCCCAGACAATTTGGCCCTCTCTGCTTTCCTGCGGACTCCATCCTCAAAAGCACCTGTTTTCGCTTTCGGCAACCTCCGGAGCAAAAAAGACAAACGTCCAGCTTTTGCTGCCACAGCAAAGGTGCCAGCGGGGAAAAGTAATGCTGGTTCCTCACTGCCTCCTGGAACCCTTTCAAATGCCACAGACAATTTGGCCCTCTCTGCTTTCCTGCGGACTCCATCCTCAAAAGCACCTGTTTTCGCTTTCGGCAGCCTCCGGAGCAAAAAAGACAAACGTCCAGCTTTTGCTGCCACAGCAAAGGTGCCAGCGGGGAAAGTAATGCTGGTCTCACTGCCTCCTGGAACCCTTTCAAATGCCACAGACAATTTGGCCCTCTCTGCTTTCCTGCGGACTCCATCCTCAAAGCACCTTTTTTCGCTTTCGGCAACCTCCGGAGCAAAAAAGACAAACGTCCAGCTTTTGCTGCCACAGCAAAGGTGCCAGCAAGGAAAAGTAATGCTGGTTCTCACTGCCTCCTGGAACCCTTTCAAATGCCACAGACAATTTGGCCCTCTCTGCTTTCCTGCGGACTCCATCCTCAAAAGCACCTGTTTTCGCTTTTGGCAACCTCCGGAGGAAAAAGACAAACGTCCAGCTTTTGCTGCCACAGCAAAGGTGCCAGCGGGGAAAAGTAATGCTGGTTCTCACTGCCTCCTGGAACCCTTTCAAATGCCACAGACAATTTGGCCCTCTCTGCTTTCCTGCGGACTCCATCCTCAAAAGCACCTGTTTTCGCTTTCGGCAACCTCCGGAGCAAAAAAGACAAACGTCCAGCTTTTGCTGCCACAACAAAGGTGCCAGCGGGGAAAAGTAATGCTGGTTCTCACTGCCTCCTGGAACCCTTTCAAATGCCCCACACAATTTGGCCCTCTCTGCTTTCCTGCGGACTCCATCCTCAAAAGCACCTGTTTTCGCTTTCGGCAGCCTCCGGACCAAAAAAGACAAACGTCCAGCTTTTGCTGCCACAACAAAGGTGCCAGCGGGGAAAAGTAATGCTGGTTCTCACTGCCTCCTGGAACCCTTTCAAATGCCCCAGACAATTTGGCCCTCTCTGCTTTCCTGCGGACTCCATCCTCAAAAGCACCTGTTTTCGCTTTCGGCAACCTCCGGAGCAAAAAGACAAACGTCCAGCTTTTGCTGCCACAGCAAAGGTGCCAGCGGGGAAAAGTAATGCTGGTTCTCACTGCCTCCTGGAACCTCTTCAAATGCCCCAGACAATTTGGCCCTCTCTGCTTTCCTGCGGACTCCATCCTCAAAAGCACCTGTTTTCGCTTTTTGGCAACCTCCGGAGCAAAAAAGACAAACGTCCAGCTTTTGCTGCCACAGCAAAGGTGCCAGCGGGGAAAAGTAATGCTGGTTCTCACTGCCTCCTGGAACCCTTTCAAATGCCACAGACAATTTGGCCCTCTCTGCTTTCCTGCGGACTCCATCCTCAAAAGCACCTGTTTTCGCTTTCGGCAGCCTCCGGAGCAAAAAAGACAAACGTCCAGCTTTTGCTGCCACAGCAAAGGTGCCAGCGGGGAAAAGTAATGCTGGTTCTCACTGCCTCCTGGAACCCTTTCAAATGCCCACAGACAATTTGGCCCTCTCTGCTTTCCTGCGGACTCCATCCTCAAAAGCACCTGTTTTCGCTTTCGGCAGCCTCCGGAGCAAAAAAGACAAACGTCCAGCTTTTGCTGCCACAGCAAAGGTGCCAGCGGGGAAAAGTAATGCTGGTTCTCACTGCCTCCTGGAACTCCTTCAAATGCCCCAGACAATTTGGCTCTCTCTGCTTTCCTGCGGACTCCATCCTCAAAAGCACCTGTTTTCGCTTTCGGCAGCCTCCGGAGCAAAAAGACAAACGTCCAGCTTTTGCTGCCACAGCAAACGTGCCAGCGGGGAAAAGTAATGCTGGTTCTCACTGCCTCCTGGAACCTCTTCAAATGCCACAGACATTTTGGCCCTCTCTGCTTTCCTGCGGACTCCATCCTCAAAAGCACCTGTTTTCGCTTTCGGCAGCCTCCGGAGCAAAAAAGACAAACGTCCAGCTTTTGCTGCCACAGCAAAGGTGCCAGCGGGGAAAAGTAATGCTGGTTCTCACTGCCTCCTGGAACCCTTTCAAATGCCCCAGACAATTTGGCCCTCTCTGCTTTCCTGAAAAGTCTATCCTCAAAGCACCTGTTTTCGCTTTCGGCAGCCTCCGGAGCAAAAAAGACAAACGTCCAGCTTTTGCTGCCACAGGAAAGGTGCCAGCGGGGAAAAGTAATGCTGGTCTCACTGCCTCCTGGAACCCTTTCAAATGCCCCAGACAATTTGGCCCTCTCTGCTTTCCTGCGGACTCCATCCTCAAAAGCACCTGTTTTCGCTTTCGGCAACCTCCGGAGCAAAAAGACAAACGTCCAGCTTTTGCTGCCACAGCAAAGGTGCCAGCGGGGAAAAGTAATGCTGGTTCTCACTGCCTCCTGGAACCCTTTCAAATGCCCCAGACAATTTGGCCCTCTCTGCTTTCCTGCGGACTCCATCCTCAAAAGCACCTGTTTTCGCTTTCGGCAGCCTCCGGAGCAAAAAAGACAAACGTCCAGCTTTTGCTGCCACAGCAAAGGTGCCAGCGGGGAAAAGTAATGCTGGTTCTCACTGCCTCCTGGAACCTCTTCAAATGCCCCAGACAATTTGGCCCTCTCTGCTTTCCTGCGGACTCCATCCTCAAAAGCACCTGTTTTCGCTTTTGGCAACCTCCGGAGCAAAAAAGACAAACGTCCAGCTTTTGCTGCCACAGCAAAGGTGCCAGCGGGGAAAAGTAATGCTGGTTCTCACTGCCTCCTGGAACCCTTTCAAATGCCCCAGACAATTTGGCCCTCTCTGCTTTCCTGCGGACTCCATCCTCAAAAGCACCTGTTTCGCTTTCGGCAGCCTCCGGAGCAAAAAAAGACAAACGTCCAGCTTTTGCTGCCACAGCAAAGGTTGCCAGCGGGGAAAAGTAATGCTGGTTCTCACTGCCTCCTGGAACCCTTTCAAATGCCCCAGACAATTTGGCCCTCTCTGCTTTCCTGCGGACTCCATCCTCAAAAGCACCTGTTTTCGCTTTCGGCAGCCTCCGGAGCAAAAAAAGACAAACGTCCAGCTTTTGCTGCCACAGCAAAGGTGCCAGCGGGGAAAAGTAATGCTGGTTCTCACTGCCTCCTGGAACCCTTTCAAATGCCACAGACAATTTGGCCCTCTCTGCTTTCCTGCGGACTCCATCCTCAAAGCACCTGTTTTCGCTTTCGGCAGCCTCCGGAGCAAAAAAGACAAACGTCCAGCTTTTGCTGCCACAGCAAAGGTGCCAGCGGGGAAAAGTAATGCTGGTTCTCACTGCCTCCTGGAACCCTTTCAAATGCCACAGACAATTTGGCCCTCTCTGCTTTCCTGCGGACTCCATCCTCAAAAGCACCTGTTTTCGCTTTCGGCAGCCTCCGGAGCAAAAAAGACAGACGTCCAGCTTTTGCTGCCACAGCAAAGGTGCCAGCGGGAAAAGTAATGCTGGTTCTCACTGCCTCCTGGAACCTCTTCAAATGCCCCCAGACAATTTGGCCCTCTCTGCTTTCCTGCGGACTCCATCCTCAAAAGCACTGTTTTCGCTTTCGGCAGCCTCCGGAGCAAAAAAGACAAACGTCCAGCTTTTGCTGCCACAGCAAAGGTGCCAGCGGGGAAAAGTAATGCTGGTTCTCACTGCCTCCTGGAACCCTTTCAAATGCCCCAGACAATTTGGCCCTCTCTGCTTTCCTGTGGACTCCATCCTCAAAAGCACCTGTTTTCGCTTTCCGCAGCCTCCGGAGCAAAAAAAGACAAACGTCCAGCTTTTGCTGCCACAGCAAAGGTGCCAGCGGGGAAAAGTAATGCTGGTTCTCACTGCCTCCTGGAACCCTTTCAAATGCCACAGACAATTTGGCCCTCTCTGCTTTCCTGCGGACTCCATCCTCAAAAGCACCTGTTTTCGCTTTCGGCAGCCTCCGGAGCAAAAAAGACAAACGTCCAGCTTTTGCTGCCACAGCAAAGGTGCCAGAGGGGAAAAGTAATGCTGGTTCTCACTGCCTCCTGGAACCCTTTCAAATGCCCCAGACAATTTGGCCCCTCTCTGCTTTCCTGTGGACTCCATCCTCAAAAGCACCTGTTTTCACTTTCGGCAGGCCTCCGGAGCAAAAAGGACAAACGTCCAGCTTTTGCTGCCACAGCAAAGGTGCCAGCGGGGAAAAGTAATGCTGGTTCTCACTGCCTCCTGGAACCCTTTCAAATGCCACAGACAATTTGGCCCTCTCTGCTTTCCTGCGGACTCCATCCTCAAAAGCACCTGTTTTCGCTTTCGGCAGCATCCGGAGCAAAAAAGACAAACGTCCAGCTTTTGCTGCCACAGCAAAGGTGCCAGCGGGGAAAAGTAATGCTGGTTCTCACTGCCTCCTGGAACCTGTTCAAATGCCCCAGACAATTTGGCCCTCTCTGCTTTCCTGCGGACTCCATCCTCAAAAGCACCTGTTTTCGCTTTCGGCAGCCTCCGGAGCAAAAAAGACAAACGTCCAGCTTTTGCTGCCACAGCAAAGGTGCCAGCGGGGAAAAGTAATGCTGGTTCTCACTGCCTCCTGGAACCCTTTCAAATGCCACAGACAATTTGGCCCTCTCTGCTTTCCTGCGGACTCCATCCTCAAAAGCACCTGTTTTCGCTTTCGGCAGCCTCCGGAGCAAAAAAAGACAAACGTCCAGCTTTTGCTGCCACAGCAAAGGTGCCAGCGGGGAAAAGTAATGCTGGTTCTCACTGCCTCCTGGAACTCCTTCAAATGCCCCAGACAATTTGGCTCTCTCTGCTTTCCTGCGGACTCCATCCTCAAAAGCACCTGTTTTCGCTTTCGGCAGCCTCCGGAGCAAAAAGACAAACGTCCAGCTTTTTGCTGCCACAGCAAAGGTGCCAGCGGGGAAAAGTAATGCTGGTTCTCACTGCCTCCTGGAACCTCTTCAAATGCCACAGACAATTTGGCCCTCTCTGCTTTCCTGCGGACTCCATCCTCAAAAGCACCTGTTTTCGCTTTCGGCAGCCTCTGGAGCAAAAAAAGACAAAACGTCCCAGCTTTTTGCTGCCACAGCAAAGGTGCCAGCGGGGAAAAGTAATGCTGGTTCTCACTGAACCCTTTCAAATGCCCCAGGCAATTTGGCCCTCTCTGCTTTCCTGAAAAGTCTATCCTCAAAAGCACCTGTTTTCGCTTTCGGCAGCCTCCGGAGCAAAAAAGACAAACGTCCAGCTTTTGCTGCCACAACAAAGGTGCCAGCGGGGAAAAGTAATGCTGGTTCTCACTGCCTCCTGGAACCCTTTCAAATGCCACAGACAATTTGGCCCTCTCTGCTTTCCTGCGGACTCCATCCTCAAAAGCACCTGTTTTCGCTTTCGGCAACCTCCGGAGCAAAAAAGACAAACGTCCAGCTTTTGCTGCCACAGCAAAGGTGCCAGCGGGGAAAAGTAATGCTGGTTCTCACTGCCTCCTGGAACCCTTTCAAATGCCACAGACAATTTGGCCCTCTCTGCTTTCCTGCGGACTCCATCCTCAAAAGCACCTGTTTTCGCTTTCGGCAGCCTCCGGAGCAAAAAAGACAAACGTCCAGCTTTTGCTGCCACAGCAAAGGTGCCAGCGGGGAAAAGTAATGCTGGTTCTCACTGCCTCCTGGAACCTCTTCAAATGCCCCAGACAATTTGGCCCTCTCTGCTTTCCTGCGGACTCCATCCTCAAAAGCACCTGTTTTCGCTTTTGGCAACCTCCGGAGCAAAAAAGACAAACGTCCAGCTTTTGCTGCCACAGCAAAGGTGCCAGCGGGGAAAAGTAATGCTGGTTCTCACTGCCTCCTGGAACCCTTTCAAATGCCCCAGACAATTAAGCCCTCTCTGCTTTCCTGCGGACTCTATCCTCAAAAGCGCCTTTTTTCACTTTCGGCGCCCTCCGGTGGTAAAAAGACAAACGTCCAGGTTTTGCTGCCACAGCAAAGGTGCCAGCGGGGAAAAGTGATGCTGGTTCTCACTGCCTCCTGGAACTCTTTCAAATGCCACAGACAATTTGGCCCTCTCTGCTTTCCTGCGGACTCCATCCTCAAGAGCACCTATTTTCGCTTTCGGCAGCCTCCGGAGCAAAAAAGACAGACGTCCAGCTTTTGCTGCCACAGCAAAGGTGCCAGCGGGGAAAAGTAATGCTGGTTCTCACTGCCTCCTGGAACCCTTTCAAATGCCACAGACAATTTGGCCCTCTCTGCTTTCCTGCGGACTCCATCCTCAAAAGCACCTGTTTTCGCTTTCGGCAGCCTCCGGAGCAAAAAAGACAAACGTCCAGCTTTTGCTGCCACAGCAAAGGTGCCAGAGGGGAAAAGTAATGCTGGTTCTCACTGCCTCCTGGAACCCTTTCAAATGCCCCAGACAATTTGGCCCTCTCTGCTTTCCTGTGGACTCCATCCTCAAAAGCACCTGTTTTCACTTTCGGCAGCCTCCGGAGCAAAAAAGACAAACGTCCAGCTTTTGCTGCCACAGCAAAGGTGCCAGCGGGGAAAAGTAATGCTGGTTCTCACTGCCTCCTGGAACCCTTTCAAATGCCACAGACAATTTGGCCCTCTCTGCTTTCCTGCGGACTCCATCCTCAAAAGCACCTGTTTTCGCTTTCGGCAGCATCCGGAGCAAAAAAGACAAACGTCCAGCTTTTGCTGCCACAGCAAAGGTGCCAGCGGGGAAAAGTAATGCTGGTTCTCACTGCCTCCTGGAACCTGTTCAAATGCCCCAGACAATTTGGCCCTCTCTGCTTTCCTGCGGACTCCATCCTCAAAAGCACCTGTTTTCGCTTTCGGCAGCCTCCGGAGCAAAAAAGACAAACGTCCAGCTTTTGCTGCCACAGCAAAGGTGCCAGCGGGGAAAAGTAATGCTGGTTCTCACTGCCTCCTGGAACCCTTTCAAATGCCACAGACAATTTGGCCCTCTCTGCTTTCCTGCGGACTCCATCCTCAAAAGCACCTGTTTTCGCTTTCGGCAGCCTCCGGAGCAAAAAAGACAAACGTCCAGCTTTTGCTGCCACAGCAAAGGTGCCAGCGGGGAAAAGTAATGCTGGTTCTCACTGCCTCCTGGAACTCCTTCAAATGCCCCAGACAATTTGGCTCTCTCTGCTTTCCTGCGGACTCCATCCTCAAAAGCACCTGTTTTCGCTTTCGGCAGCCTCCGGAGCAAAAAGACAAACGTCCAGCTTTTGCTGCCACAGCAAAGGTGCCAGCGGGGAAAAGTAATGCTGGTTCTCACTGCCTCCTGGAACCTCTTCAAATGCCACAGACAATTTGGCCCTCTCTGCTTTCCTGCGGACTCCATCCTCAAAAGCACCTGTTTTCGCTTTCGGCAGCCTCCGGAGCAAAAAAGACAAACGTCCAGCTTTTGCTGCCACAGCAAAGGTGCCAGCGGGGAAAAGTAATGCTGGTTCTCAGTGCCTCCTGGAACCCTTTCAAATGCCACAGACAATTTGGCCCTCTCTGCTTTCCTGAAAAGTCTATCCTCAAAAGCACCTGTTTTCGCTTTCGGCAGCCTCCGGAGCAAAAAAGACAAACGTCCAGCTTTTGCTGCCACAACAAAGGTGCCAGCGGGGAAAAGTAATGCTGGTTCTCACTGCCTCCTGGAACCCTTTCAAATGCCCCAGACAATTTGGCCCTCTCTGCTTTCCTGCGGACTCCATCCTCAAAAGCACCTGTTTTCGCTTTCGGCAACCTCCGGAGCAAAAAAGACAAACGTCCAGCTTTTGCTGCCACAGCAAAGGTGCCAGCGGGGAAAAGTAATGCTGGTTCTCACTGCCTCCTGGAACCCTTTCAAATGCCCCAGACAATTTGGCCCTCTCTGCTTTCCTGCGGACTCCATCCTCAAAAGCACCTGTTTTCGCTTTCGGCAGCCTCCGGAGCAAAAAAGACAAACGTCCAGCTTTTGCTGCCACAGCAAAGGTGCCAGCGGGGAAAAGTAATGCTGGTTCTCACTGCCTCCTGGAACCTCTTCAAATGCCCCAGACAATTTGGCCCTCTCTGCTTTCCTGCGGACTCCATCCTCAAAAGCACCTGTTTTCGCTTTTGGCAACCTCCGGAGCAAAAAAGACAAACGTCCAGCTTTTGCTGCCACAGCAAAGGTGCCAGCGGGGAAAAGTAATGCTGGTTCTCACTGCCTCCTGGAACCCTTTCAAATGCCCCAGACAATTAAGCCCTCTCTGCTTTCCTGCGGACTCTATCCTCAAAAGCGCCTTTTTTCACTTTCGGCGCCCTCCGGTGGTAAAAAGACAAACGTCCAGGTTTTGCTGCCACAGCAAAGGTGCCAGCGGGGAAAAGTGATGCTGGTTCTCACTGCCTCCTGGAACTCTTTCAAATGCCACAGACAATTTGGCCCTCTCTGCTTTCCTGCGGACTCCATCCTCAAAAGCACCTATTTTCGCTTTCGGCAGCCTCCGGAGCAAAAAAGACAGACGTCCAGCTTTTGCTGCCACAGCAAAGGTGCCAGCGGGGAAAAGTAATGCTGGTTCTCACTGCCTCCTGGAACCCTTTCAAATGCCACAGACAATTTGGCCCTCTCTGCTTTCCTGCGGACTCCATCCTCAAAAGCACCTGTTTTCGCTTTCGGCAGCCTCCGGAGCAAAAAAGACAAACGTCCAGCTTTTGCTGCCACAGCAAAGGTGCCAGCGGGGAAAAGTAATGCTGGTTCTCACTGCCTCCTGGAACCTCTTCAAATGCCCCAGACAATTTGGCCCTCTCTGCTTTCCTGCGGACTCCATCCTCAAAAGCACCTGTTTTCGCTTTCGGCAGCCTCCGGAGCAAAAAAGACAAACGTCCAGCTTTTGCTGCCACAGCAAAGGTGCCAGCGGGGAAAAGTAATGCTGGTTCTCACTGCCTCCTGGAACCTCTTCAAATGCCACAGACATTTTGGCCCTCTCTGCTTTCCTGCGGACTCCATCCTCAAAAGCACCTGTTTTCGCTTTCGGCAACCTCATGAGCAAAAAAGACAAACGTCCAGCTTTTGCTGCCACAGCAAAGGTGCCAGCGGGGAAAAGTAATGCTGGTTCTCACTGCCTCCTGGAACTCTTTCAAATGCCACAGACAATTTGGCCCTCTCTGCTTTCCTGCGGACTCCATCCTCAAAAGCACCTGTTTTCGCTTTCGGCAGCCTCCGGAGCAAAAAAGACAAACGTCCAGCTTTTGCTGCCACAGCAAAGGTGCCAGCCGGGAAAAGTAATGCTGGTTCTCACTGCCTCCTGGAACCCTTTCAAATGCCCCAGACAATTTGGCCCTCTCTGCTTTCCTGAAAAGTCTATCCTCAAAAGCACCTGTTTTCGCTTTCGGCAGCCTCCGGAGCAAAAAAGACAAACGTCCAGCTTTTGCTGCCACAACAAAGGTGCCAGCGGGGAAAAGTAATGCTGGTTCTCACTGCCTCCTGGAACCCTTTCAAATGCCCCAGACAATTTGGCCCTCTCTGCTTTCCTGCGGACTCCATCCTCAAAAGCACCTGTTTTCGCTTTCGGCAACCTCCGGAGCAAAAAAGACAAACGTCCAGCTTTTGCTGCCACAGCAAAGGTGCCAGCGGGGAAAAGTAATGCTGGTTCTCACTGCCTCCTGGAACCCTTTCAAATGCCACAGACAATTTGGCCCTCTCTGCTTTCCTGCGGACTCCATCCTCAAAAGCACCTGTTTTCGCTTTCGGCAGCCTCCGGAGCAAAAAAGACAAACGTCCAGCTTTTGCTGCCACAGCAAAGGTGCCAACGGGGAAAAGTAATGCTGGTTCTCACTGCCTCCTGGAACCCTTTCAAATGCCACAGACAATTTGGCCCTCTCTGCTTTCCTGCGGACTCCATCCTCAAAAGCACCTTTTTTCGCTTTCGGCAACCTCCGGAGCAAAAAAGACAAACGTCCAGCTTTTGCTGCCACAGCAAAGGTGCCAGCAAGGAAAAGTAATGCTGGTTCTCACTGCCTCCTGGAACCCTTTCAAATGCCACAGACAATTTGGCCCTCTCTGCTTTCCTGCGGACTCCATCCTCAAAAGCACCTGTTTTCGCTTTTGGCAACCTCCGGAGCAAAAAAGACAAACGTCCAGCTTTTGCTGCCACAGCAAAGGTGCCAGCGGGGAAAAGTAATGCTGGTTCTCACTGCCTCCTGGAACCCTTTCAAATGCCACAGACAATTTGGCCCTCTCTGCTTTCCTGCGGACTCCATCCTCAAAAGCACCTGTTTTCGCTTTCGGCAACCTCCGGAGCAAAAAAGACAAACGTCCAGCTTTTGCTGCCACAACAAAGGTGCCAGCGGGGAAAAGTAATGCTGGTTCTCACTGCCTCCTGGAACCCTTTCAAATGCCCCACACAATTTGGCCCTCTCTGCTTTCCTGCGGACTCCATCCTCAAAAGCACCTGTTTTCGCTTTCGGCAGCCTCCGGACCAAAAAAGACAAACGTCCAGCTTTTGCTGCCACAACAAAGGTGCCAGCGGGGAAAAGTAATGCTGGTTCTCACTGCCTCCTGGAACCCTTTCAAATGCCCCAGACAATTTGGCCCTCTCTGCTTTCCTGCGGACTCCATCCTCAAAAGCACCTGTTTTCGCTTTCGGCAACCTCCGGAGCAAAAAAGACAAACGTCCAGCTTTTGCTGCCACAGCAAAGGTGCCAGCGGGGAAAAGTAATGCTGGTTCTCACTGCCTCCTGGAACCTCTTCAAATGCCCCAGACAATTTGGCCCTCTCTGCTTTCCTGCGGACTCCATCCTCAAAAGCACCTGTTTTCGCTTTTGGCAACCTCCGGAGCAAAAAAGACAAACGTCCAGCTTTTGCTGCCACAGCAAAGGTGCCAGCGGGGAAAAGTAATGCTGGTTCTCACTGCCTCCTGGAACCCTTTCAAATGCCACAGACAATTTGGCCCTCTCTGCTTTCCTGCGGACTCCATCCTCAAAAGCACCTGTTTTCGCTTTCGGCAGCCTCCGGAGCAAAAAAGACAAACGTCCAGCTTTTGCTGCCACAGCAAAGGTGCCAGCGGGGAAAAGTAATGCTGGTTCTCACTGCCTCCTGGAACCCTTTCAAATGCCACAGACAATTTGGCCCTCTCTGCTTTCCTGCGGACTCCATCCTCAAAAGCACCTGTTTTCGCTTTCGGCAGCCTCCGGAGCAAAAAAGACAAACGTCCAGCTTTTGCTGCCACAGCAAAGGTGCCAGCGGGGAAAAGTAATGCTGGTTCTCACTGCCTCCTGGAACTCCTTCAAATGCCCCAGACAATTTGGCTCTCTCTGCTTTCCTGCGGACTCCATCCTCAAAAGCACCTGTTTTCGCTTTCGGCAGCCTCCGGAGCAAAAAGACAAACGTCCAGCTTTTGCTGCCACAGCAAACGTGCCAGCGGGGAAAAGTAATGCTGGTTCTCACTGCCTCCTGGAACCTCTTCAAATGCCACAGACATTTTGGCCCTCTCTGCTTTCCTGCGGACTCCATCCTCAAAAGCACCTGTTTTCGCTTTCGGCAGCCTCCGGAGCAAAAAAGACAAACGTCCAGCTTTTGCTGCCACAGCAAAGGTGCCAGCGGGGAAAAGTAATGCTGGTTCTCACTGCCTCCTGGAACCCTTTCAAATGCCCCAGACAATTTGGCCCTCTCTGCTTTCCTGAAAAGTCTATCCTCAAAAGCACCTGTTTTCGCTTTCGGCAGCCTCCGGAGCAAAAAAGACAAACGTCCAGCTTTTGCTGCCACAGGAAAGGTGCCAGCGGGGAAAAGTAATGCTGGTTCTCACTGCCTCCTGGAACCCTTTCAAATGCCCCAGACAATTTGGCCCTCTCTGCTTTCCTGCGGACTCCATCCTCAAAAGCACCTGTTTTCGCTTTCGGCAACCTCCGGAGCAAAAAAGACAAACGTCCAGCTTTTGCTGCCACAGCAAAGGTGCCAGCGGGGAAAAGTAATGCTGGTTCTCACTGCCTCCTGGAACCCTTTCAAATGCCCCAGACAATTTGGCCCTCTCTGCTTTCCTGCGGACTCCATCCTCAAAAGCACCTATTTTCGCTTTCGGCAGCCTCCGGAGCAAAAAAGACAAACGTCCAGCTTTTGCTGCCACAGCAAAGGTGCCAGCGGGGAAAAGTAATGCTGGTTCTCACTGCCTCCTGGAACCTCTTCAAATGCCCCAGACAATTTGGCCCTCTCTGCTTTCCTGCGGACTCCATCCTCAAAAGCACCTGTTTTCGCTTTTGGCAACCTCCGGAGCAAAAAAGACAAACGTCCAGCTTTTGCTGCCACAGCAAAGGTGCCAGCGGGGAAAAGTAATGCTGGTTCTCACTGCCTCCTGGAACCCTTTCAAATGCCCCAGACAATTAAGCCCTCTCTGCTTTCCTGCGGACTCTATCCTCAAAAGCGCCTTTTTTCACTTTCGGCGCCCTCCGGTGGTAAAAAGACAAACGTCCAGGTTTTGCTGCCACAGCAAAGGTGCCAGCGGGGAAAAGTGATGCTGGTTCTCACTGCCTCCTGGAACCCTTTCAAATGCCACAGACAATTTGGCCCTCTCTGCTTTCCTGCGGACTCCATCCTCAAAAGCACCTATTTTCGCTTTCGGCAGCCTCCGGAGCAAAAAAGACAGACGTCCAGCTTTTGCTGCCACAGCAAAGGTGCCAGCGGGGAAAAGTAATGCTGGTTCTCACTGCCTCCTGGAACCTCTTCAAATGCCCCAGACAATTTGGCCCTCTCTGCTTTCCTGCGGACTCCATCCTCAAAAGCACCTGTTTTCGCTTTCGGCAGCCTCCGGAGCAAAAAAGACAAACGTCCAGCTTTTGCTGCCACAGCAAAGGTGCCAGCGGGGAAAAGTAATGCTGGTTCTCACTGCCTCCTGGAACCCTTTCAAATGCCCCTGACAATTTGGCCCTCTCTGCTTTCCTGCGGACTCCATCCTCAAAAGCACCTGTTTTCGCTTTCGGCAGCCTCCGGAGCAAAAAAGACAAACGTCCAGCTTTTGCTGCCACAGCAAAGGTGCCAGCGGGGAAAAGTAATGCTGGTTCTCACTGCCTCCTGGAACCTGTTCAAATGCCCCAGACAATTTGGCCCTCTCTGCTTTCCTGCGGACTCCATCCTCAAAAGCACCTGTTTTCGCTTTCGGCAGCCTCCGGAGCAAAAAAGACAAACGTCCAGCTTTTGCTGCCACAGCAAAGGTGCCAGCGGGGAAAAGTAATGCTGGTTCTCACTGCCTCCTGGAACCCTTTCAAATGCCCCAGACAATTTGGCCCTCTCTGCTTTCCTGAAAAGTCTATCCTCAAAAGCACCTGTTTTCGCTTTCGGCAGCCTCCGGAGCAAAAAAGACAAACGTCCAGCTTTTGCTGCCACAGGAAAGGTGCCAGCGGGGAAAAGTAATGCTGGTTCTCACTGCCTCCTGGAACCCTTTCAAATGCCCCAGACAATTTGGCCCTCTCTGCTTTCCTGCGGACTCCATCCTCAAAAGCACCTGTTTTCGCTTTCGGCAACCTCCGGAGCAAAAAAGACAAACGTCCAGCTTTTGCTGCCACAGCAAAGGTGCCAGCGGGGAAAAGTAATGCTGGTTCTCACTGCCTCCTGGAACCCTTTCAAATGCCACAGACAATTTGGCCCTCTCTGCTTTCCTGCGGACTCCATCCTCAAAAGCACCTGTTTTCGCTTTCGGCAGCCTCCGGAGCAAAAAAGACAAACGTCCAGCTTTTGCTGCCACAGCAAAGGTGCCAACGGGGAAAAGTAATGCTGGTTCTCACTGCCTCCTGGAACCCTTTCAAATGCCACAGACAATTTGGCCCTCTCTGCTTTCCTGCGGACTCCATCCTCAAAAGCACCTTTTTTCGCTTTCGGCAACCTCCGGAGCAAAAAAGACAAACGTCCAGCTTTTGCTGCCACAGCAAAGGTGCCAGCGGGGAAAAGTAATGCTGGTTCTCACTGCCTCCTGGAACCCTTTCAAATGCCCCAGACAATTTGGCCCTCTCTGCTTTCCTGCGGACTCCATCCTCAAAAGCACCTGTTTTCGCTTTCGGCAGCCTCCGGAGCAAAAAAGACAAACGTCCAGCTTTTGCTGCTAGAGCAAAGGTGCCAGCGGGGAAAAGTAATGCTGGTTCTCACTGCCTCCTGGAACCCTTTCAAATGCCACAGACAATTTGGCCCTCTCTGCTTTCCTGCGGACTCCATCCTCAAAAGCACCTGTTTTCGCTTTCGGCAGCCTCCGGAGCAAAAAAGACAAACGTCCAGCTTTTGCTGCCACAGCAAAGGTGCCAGCGGGGAAAAGTAATGCTGGTTCTCACTGCCTCCTGGAACCCTTTCAAATGCCCCAGACAATTTGGCCCTCTCTGCTTTCCTGCGGACTCCATCCTCAAAAGCACCTGTTTTCGCTTTCGGCAGCCTCCGGAGCAAAAAAGACAAACGTCCAGCTTTTGCTGCCACAACAAAGGTGCCAGCGGGGAAAAGTAATGCTGGTTCTCACTGCCTCCTGGAACCCTTTCAAATGCCCCAGACAATTTGGCCCTCTCTGCTTTCCTGCGGACTCCATCCTCAAAAGCACCTGTTTTCGCTTTCGGCAACCTCCGGAGCAAAAAAGACAAACGTCCAGCTTTTGCTGCCACAGCAAAGGTGCCAGAGGGGAAAAGTAATGCTGGTTCTCACTGCCTCCTGGAACCTCTTCAAATGCCCCAGACAATTTGGCCCTCTCTGCTTTCCTGCGGACTCCATCCTCAAAAGCACCTGTTTTCGCTTTTGGCAACCTCCGGAGCAAAAAAGACAAACGTCCAGCTTTTGCTGCCACAGCAAAGGTGCCAGCGGGGAAAAGTAATGCTGGTTCTCACTGCCTCCTGGAACCCTTTCAAATGCCACAGACAATTTGGCCCTCTCTGCTTTCCTGCGGACTCCATCCTCAAAAGCACCTGTTTTCGCTTTCGGCAGCCTCCGGAGCAAAAAAGACAAACGTCCAGCTTTTGCTGCCACAGCAAAGGTGCCAGCGGGGAAAAGTAATGCTGGTTCTCACTGCCTCCTGGAACCCTTTCAAATGCCCCAGACAATTTGGCCCTCTCTGCTTTCCTGCGGACTCCATCCTCAAAAGCACCTGTTTTCGCTTTCGGCAGCCTCCGGAGCAAAAAAGACAAACGTCCAGCTTTTGCTGCCACAGCAAAGGTGCCAGCGGGGAAAAGTAATGCTGGTTCTCACTGCCTCCTGGAACCCTTTCAAATGCCACAGACAATTTGGCCCTCTCTGCTTTCCTGCGGACTCCATCCTCAAAAGCACCTGTTTTCGCTTTCGGCAGCGTCCGGAGCAAAAAAGACAAACGTCCAGCTTTTGCTGCCACAGCAAAGGTGCCAGCGGGGAAAAGTAATGCTGGTTCTCACTGCCTCCTGGAACCTGTTCAAATGCCCCAGACAATTTGGCCCTCTCTGCTTTCCTGCGGACTCCATCCTCAAAAGCACCTGTTTTCGCTTTCGGCAGCGTCCGGAGCAAAAAAGACAAACGTCCAGCTTTTGCTGCCACAGCAAAGGTGCCAGCGGGGAAAAGTAATGCTGGTTCTCACTGCCTCCTGGAACCTGTTCAAATGCCCCAGACAATTTGGCCCTCTCTGCTTTCCTGCGGACTCCATCCTCAAAAGCACCTGTTTTCGCTTTCGGCAGCCTCCGGAGCAAAAAAGACAAACGTCCAGCTTTTGCTGCCACAGCAAAGGTGCCAGCGGGGAAAAGTAATGCTGGTTCTCACTGCCTCCTGGAACCCTTTCAAATGCCACAGACAATTTGGCCCTCTCTGCTTTCCTGCGGACTCCATCCTCAAAAGCACCTGTTTTCGCTTTCGGCAGCCTCCGGAGCAAAAAAGACAAACGTCCAGCTTTTGCTGCCACAGCAAAGGTGCCAGCGGGGAAAAGTAATGCTGGTTCTCACTGCCTCCTGGAACTCCTTCAAATGCCCCAGACAATTTGGCTCTCTCTGCTTTCCTGCGGACTCCATCCTCAAAAGCACCTGTTTTCGCTTTCGGCAGCCTCCGATGCAAAAAAGACAAACGTCCAGCTTTTGCTGCCACAGCAAAGGTGTCAGCGGGGAAAAGTAATGCTGGTTCTCACTGCCTCCTGGAACCTCTTCAAATGCCACAGACATTTTGGCCCTCTCTGCTTTCCTGCGGACTCCATCCTCAAAAGCACCTGTTTTCGCTTTCGGCAACCTCATGAGCAAAAAAGACAAACGTCCAGCTTTTGCTGCCACAGCAAAGGTGCCAGCGGGGAAAAGTAATGCTGGTTCTCACTGCCTCCTGGAACTCTTTCAAATGCCGCAGACAATTTGGCCCTCTCTGCTTTCCTGCGGACTCCATCCTCAAAAGCAGCTGTTTTCGCTTTCGGCAGCCTCCGGAGCAAAAAAGACAAACGTCCAGCTTTTGCTGCCACAGCAAAGGTGCCAGCGGGGAAAAGTAATGCTGGTTCTCACTGCCTCCTGGAACCCTTTCAAATGCCACAGACAATTTGGCCCTCTCTGCTTTCCTGCGGACTCCATCCTCAAAAGCACCTGTTTTCGCTTTCGGCAGCCTCCGGAGCAAAAAAGACAAACGTCCAGCTTTTGCTGCCACAGCAAAGGTGCCAGCGGGGAAAAGTAATGCTGGTTCTCACTGCCTCCTGGAACCCTTTCAAATGCCACAGACAATTTGGCCCTCTCTGCTTTCCTGCGGACTCCATCCTCAAAAGCACCTGTTTTCGCTTTCGGCAGCCTCCGGAGCAAAAAAGACAAACGTCCAGCTTTTGCTGCCACAGCAAAGGTGCCAGCGGGGAAAAGTAATGCTGGTTCTCACTGCCTCCTGGAACCTCTTCAAATGCCCCAGACAATTTGGCCCTCTCTGCTTTCCTGAGGACTCCATCCTCAAAAGCACCTGTTTTCGCTTTTGGCAACCTCCGGAGCAAAAAAGACAAACGTCCAGCTTTTGCTGCCACAGCAAAGGTGCCAGCGGGGAAAAGTAATGCTGGTTCTCACTGCCTCCTGGAACCCTTTCAAATGCCCCAGACAATTAAGCCCTCTCTGCTTTCCTGCGGACTCTATCCTCAAAAGCGCCTTTTTTCACTTTCGGCGCCCTCCGGTGGTAAAAAGACAAACGTCCAGGTTTTGCTGCCACAGCAAAGGTGCCAGCGGGGAAAAGTGATGCTGGTTCTCACTGCCTCCTGGAACTCTTTCAAATGCCACAGACAATTTGGCCCTCTCTGCTTTCCTGCGGACTCCATCCTCAAAAGCACCTATTTTCGCTTTCGGCAGCCTCCGGAGCAAAAAAGACAGACGTCCAGCTTTTGCTGCCACAGCAAAGGTGCCAGCGGGGAAAAGTAATGCTGGTTCTCACTGCCTCCTGGAACCCTTTCAAATGCCCCAGACAATTTGGCCCTCTCTGCTTTCCTGCGGACTCCATCCTCAAAAGCACCTGTTTTCGCTTTCGGCAGCCTCCGGAGCAAAAAAGACAAACGTCCAGCTTTTGCTGCCACAGCAAAGGTGCCAGCGGGGAAAAGTAATGCTGGTTCTCACTGCCTCCTGGAACCCTTTCAAATGCCCCAGACAATTTGGCCCTCTCTGCTTTCCTGCGGACTCCATCCTCAAAAGCACCTGTTTTCGCTTTCGGCAGCCTCCGGAGCAAAAAAGACAAACGTCCAGCTTTTGCTGCCACAGCAAAGGTGCCAGCGGGGAAAAGTAATGCTGGTTCTCACTGCCTCCTGGAACCTGTTCAAATGCCCCAGACAATTTGGCCCTCTCTGCTTTCCTGCGGACTCCATCCTCAAAAGCACCTGTTTTCGCTTTCGGCAGCCTCCGGAGCAAAAAAGACAAACGTCCAGCTTTTGCTGCCACAGCAAAGGTGCCAGCGGGGAAAAGTAATGCTGGTTCTCACTGCCTCCTGGAACCTCTTCAAATGCCCCAGACAATTTGGCCCTCTCTGCTTTCCTGCGGACTCCATCCTCAAAAGCACCTGTTTTCGCTTTCGGCAGCCTCCGGAGCAAAAAAGACAAACGTCCAGCTTTTGCTGCCACAGCAAAGGTGCCAGCGGGGAAAAGTAATGCTGGTTCTCACTGCCTCCTGGAACCCTTTCAAATGCCCCAGACAATTTGGCCCTCTCTGCTTTCCTGCGGACTCCATCCTCAAAAGCACCTGTTTTCGCTTTCGGCAGCCTCCGGAGCAAAAAAGACAAACGTCCAGCTTTTGCTGCCACAGCAAAGGTGCCAGCGGGGAAAAGTAATGCTGGTTCTCACTGCCTCCTGGAACCCTTTCAAATGCCCCAGACAATTTGGCCCTCTCTGCTTTCCTGCGGACTCCATCCTCAAAAGCACCTGTTTTCGCTTTCGGCAGCCTCCGGAGCAAAAAAGACAAACGTCCAGCTTTTGCTGCCACAGCAAAGGTGCCAGCGGGGAAAAGTAATGCTGGTTCTCACTGCCTCCTGGAACCCTTTCAAATGCCACAGACAATTTGGCCCTCTCTGCTTTCCTGCGGACTCCATCCTCAAAAGCACCTGTTTTCGCTTTCGGCAGCCTCCGGAGCAAAAAAGACAAACGTCCAGCTTTTGCTGCCACAGCAAAGGTGCCAGCGGGGAAAAGTAATGCTGGTTCTCACTGCCTCCTGGAACCTCTTCAAATGCCCCAGACAATTTGGCCCTCTCTGCTTTCCTGAGGACTCCATCCTCAAAAGCACCTGTTTTCGCTTTTGGCAACCTCCGGAGCAAAAAAGACAAACGTCCAGCTTTTGCTGCCACAGCAAAGGTGCCAGCGGGGAAAAGTAATGCTGGTTCTCACTGCCTCCTGGAACCCTTTCAAATGCCCCAGACAATTAAGCCCTCTCTGCTTTCCTGCGGACTCTATCCTCAAAAGCGCCTTTTTTCACTTTCGGCGCCCTCCGGTGGTAAAAAGACAAACGTCCAGGTTTTGCTGCCACAGCAAAGGTGCCAGCGGGGAAAAGTGATGCTGGTTCTCACTGCCTCCTGGAACTCTTTCAAATGCCACAGACAATTTGGCCCTCTCTGCTTTCCTGCGGACTCCATCCTCAAAAGCACCTATTTTCGCTTTCGGCAGCCTCCGGAGCAAAAAAGACAGACGTCCAGCTTTTGCTGCCACAGCAAAGGTGCCAGCGGGGAAAAGTAATGCTGGTTCTCACTGCCTCCTGGAACCCTTTCAAATGCCCCAGACAATTTGGCCCTCTCTGCTTTCCTGCGGACTCCATCCTCAAAAGCACCTGTTTTCGCTTTCGGCAGCCTCCGGAGCAAAAAAGACAAACGTCCAGCTTTTGCTGCCACAGCAAAGGTGCCAGCGGGGAAAAGTAATGCTGGTTCTCACTGCCTCCTGGAACCTGTTCAAATGCCCCAGACAATTTGGCCCTCTCTGCTTTCCTGCGGACTCCATCCTCAAAAGCACCTGTTTTCGCTTTCGGCAGCCTCCGGAGCAAAAAAGACAAACGTCCAGCTTTTGCTGCCACAGCAAAGGTGCCAGCGGGGAAAAGTAATGCTGGTTCTCACTGCCTCCTGGAACCTGTTCAAATGCCCCAGACAATTTGGCCCTCTCTGCTTTCCTGCGGACTCCATCCTCAAAAGCACCTGTTTTCGCTTTCGGCAGCCTCCGGAGCAAAAAAGACAAACGTCCAGCTTTTGCTGCCACAGCAAAGGTGCCAGCGGGGAAAAGTAATGCTGGTTCTCACTGCCTCCTGGAACCTCTTCAAATGCCCCAGACAATTTGGCCCTCTCTGCTTTCCTGCGGACTCCATCCTCAAAAGCACCTGTTTTCGCTTTCGGCAACCTCCGGAGCAAAAAAGACAAACGTCCAGCTTTTGCTGCCACAGCAAAGGTGCCAGCGGGGAAAAGTAATGCTGGTTCTCACTGCCTCCTGGAACCCTTTCAAATGCCCCTGACAATTTGGCCCTCTCTGCTTTCCTGCGGACTCTATCCTCAAAAGCGCCTTTTTTCACTTTCGGCGCCCTCCGGTGGTAAAAAGACAAACGTCCAGGTTTTGCTGCCACAGCAAAGGTGCCAGCGGGGAAAAGTAATGCTGGTTCTCACTGCCTCCTGGAACCTGTTCAAATGCCCCAGACAATTTGGCCCTCTCTGCTTTCCTGCGGACTCCATCCTCAAAAGCACCTGTTTTCGCTTTCGGCAGCCTCCGGAGCAAAAAAGACAAACGTCCAGCTTTTGCTGCCACAGCAAAGGTGCCAGCGGGGAAAAGTAATGCTGGTTCTCACTGCCTCCTGGAACCCTTTCAAATGCCACAGACAATTTGGCCCTCTCTGCTTTCCTGTGGACTCCATCCTCAAAAGCACCTGTTTTCGCTTTCGGCAGCCTCCGGAGCAAAAAAGACAAACGTCCAGCTTTTGCTGCCACAGCAAAGGTGCCAGCGGGGAAAAGTAATGCTGGTTCTCACTGCCTCCTGGAACCTCTTCAAATGCCCCAGACAATTTGGCCCTCTCTGCTTTCCTGCGGACTCCATCCTCAAAAGCACCTGTTTTCGCTTTTGGCAACCTCCGGAGCAAAAAAGACAAACGTCCAGCTTTTGCTGCCACAGCAAAGGTGCCAGCGGGGAAAAGTAATGCTGGTTCTCACTGCCTCCTGGAACCCTTTCAAATGCCCCTGACAATTTGGCCCTCTCTGCTTTCCTGCGGACTCTATCCTCAAAAGCGCCTTTTTTCACTTTCGGCGCCCTCCGGTGGTAAAAAGACAAACGTCCAGCTTTTGCTGCCACAGCAAAGGTGCCAGCGGGGAAAAGTAATGCTGGTTCTCACTGCCTCCTGGAACCTCTTCAAATGCCCCAGACAATTTGGCCCTCTCTGCTTTCCTGCGGACTCCATCCTCAAAAGCACCTATTTTCGCTTTTGGCAACCTCCGGAGCAAAAAAGACAAACGTCCAGCTTTTGCTGCCACAGCAAAGGTGCCAGCGGGGAAAAGTAATGCTGGTTCTCACTGCCTCCTGGAACCCTTTCAAATGCCACAGACAATTTGGCCCTCTCTGCTTTCCTGCGGACTCCATCCTCAAAAGCACCTGTTTTCGCTTTCGGCAGCCTCCGGAGCAAAAAAGACAAACGTCCAGCTTTTGCTGCCACAGCAAAGGTGCCAGCGGGGAAAAGTAATGCTGGTTCTCACTGCCTCCTGGAACCTCTTCAAATGCCCCAGACAATTTGGCCCTCTCTGCTTTCCTGCGGACTCCATCCTCAAAAGCACCTGTTTTCGCTTTTGGCAACCTCCGGAGCAAAAAAGACAAACGTCCAGCTTTTGCTGCCACAGCAAAGGTGCCAGCGGGGAAAAGTAATGCTGGTTCTCACTGCCTCCTGGAACCCTTTCAAATGCCACAGACAATTTGGCCCTCTCTGCTTTCCTGCGGACTCCATCCTCAAAAGCACCTGTTTTCGCTTTCGGCAGCCTCCGGAGCAAAAAAGACAAACGTCCAGCTTTTGCTGCCACAGCAAAGGTGCCAGCGGGGAAAAGTAATGCTGGTTCTCACTGCCTCCTGGAACCCTTTCAAATGCCACAGACAATTTGGCCCTCTCTGCTTTCCTGCGGACTCCATCCTCAAAAGCACCTGTTTTCGCTTTCGGCAGCGTCCGGAGCAAAAAAGACAAACGTCCAGCTTTTGCTGCCACAGCAAAGGTGCCAGCGGGGAAAAGTAATGCTGGTTCTCACTGCCTCCTGGAACCTGTTCAAATGCCCCAGACAATTTGGCCCTCTCTGCTTTCCTGCGGACTCCATCCTCAAAAGCACCTGTTTTCGCTTTCGGCAGCCTCCGGAGCAAAAAAGACAAACGTCCAGCTTTTGCTGCCACAGCAAAGGTGCCAGCGGGGAAAAGTAATGCTGGTTCTCACTGCCTCCTGGAACCCTTTCAAATGCCACAGACAATTTGGCCCTCTCTGCTTTCCTGCGGACTCCATCCTCAAAAGCACCTGTTTTCGCTTTCGGCAGCCTCCGGAGCAAAAAAGACAAACGTCCAGCTTTTGCTGCCACAGCAAAGGTGCCAGCGGGGAAAAGTAATGCTGGTTCTCACTGCCTCCTGGAACTCCTTCAAATGCCCCAGACAATTTGGCTCTCTCTGCTTTCCTGCGGACTCCATCCTCAAAAGCACCTGTTTTCGCTTTCGGCAGCCTCCGGACCAAAAAAGACAAACGTCCAGCTTTTGCTGCCACAGCAAACGTGCCAGCGGGGAAAAGTAATGCTGGTTCTCACTGCCTCCTGGAACCTCTTCAAATGCCACAGACATTTTGGCCCTCTCTGCTTTCCTGCGGACTCCATCCTCAAAAGCACCTGTTTTCGCTTTCGGCAACCTCATGAGCAAAAAAGACAAACGTCCAGCTTTTGCTGCCACAGCAAAGGTGCCAGCGGGGAAAAGTAATGCTGGTTCTCACTGCCTCCTGGAACTCTTTCAAATGCCACAGACAATTTGGCCCTCTCTGCTTTCCTGCGGACTCCATCCTCAAAAGCACCTGTTTTCGCTTTCGGCAGCCTCCGGAGCAAAAAAGACAAACGTCCAGCTTTTGCTGCCACAGCAAAGGTGCCAGCGGGGAAAAGTAATGCTGGTTCTCACTGCCTCCTGGAACCCTTTCAAATGCCCCAGACAATTTGGCCCTCTCTGCTTTCCTGAAAAGTCTATCCTCAAAAGCACCTGTTTTCGCTTTCGGCAGCCTCCGGAGCAAAAAAGACAAACGTCCAGCTTTTGCTGCCACAACAAAGGTGCCAGCGGGGAAAAGTAATGCTGGTTCTCACTGCCTCCTGGAACCCTTTCAAATGCCCCAGACAATTTGGCCCTCTCTGCTTTCCTGCGGACTCCATCCTCAAAAGCACCTGTTTTCGCTTTCGGCAACCTCCGGAGCAAAAAAGACAAACGTCCAGCTTTTGCTGCCACAGCAAAGGTGCCAGCGGGGAAAAGTAATGCTGGTTCTCACTGCCTCCTGGAACCCTTTCAAATGCCACAGACAATTTGGCCCTCTCTGCTTTCCTGCGGACTCCATCCTCAAAAGCACCTGTTTTCGCTTTCGGCAGCCTCCGATGCAAAAAAGACAAACGTCCAGCTTTTGCTGCCACAGCAAAGGTGCCAGCGGGGAAAAGTAATGCTGGTTCTCACTGCCTCCTGGAACCTCTTCAAATGCCCCAGACAATTTGGCCCTCTCTGCTTTCCTGCGGACTCCATCCTCAAAAGCACCTGTTTTCGCTTTTGGCAACCTCCGGAGCAAAAAAGACAAACGTCCAGCTTTTGCTGCCACAGCAAAGGTGCCAGCGGGGAAAAGTAATGCTGGTTCTCACTGCCTCCTGGAACCCTTTAAAATGCCCCAGACAATTAAGCCCTCTCTGCTTTCCTGCGGACTCCATCCTCAAAAGCACCTATTTTCGCTTTTGGCAACCTCCGGAGCAAAAAAGACAAACGTCCAGCTTTTGCTGCCACAGCAAAGGTGCCAGCGGGGAAAAGTAATGCTGGTTCTCACTGCCTCCTGGAACCTGTTCAAATGCCACAGACAATTTGGCCCTCTCTGCTTTCCTGCGGACTCCATCCTCAAAAGCACCTGTTTTCGCTTTCGGCAGCCTCCGGAGCAAAAAAGACAAACGTCCAGCTTTTGCTGCCACAGCAAAGGTGCCAGCGGGGAAAAGTAATGCTGGTTCTCACTGCCTCCTGGAACCTCTTCAAATGCCCCAGACAATTTGGCCCTCTCTGCTTTCCTGCGGACTCCATCCTCAAAAGCACCTGTTTTCGCTTTTGGCAACCTCCGGAGCAAAAAGACAAACGTCCAGCTTTTGCTGCCACAGCAAAGGTGCCAGCGGGGAAAAGTAATGCTGGTTCTCACTGCCTCCTGGAACCCTTTCAAATGCCACAGACAATTTGGCCCTCTCTGCTTTCCTGCGGACTCCATCCTCAAAAGCACCTGTTTTCGCTTTCGGCAGCCTCCGGAGCAAAAAAGACAAACGTCCAGCTTTTGCTGCCACAGCAAAGGTGCCAGCGGGGAAAAGTAATGCTGGTTCTCACTGCCTCCTGGAACCCTTTCAAATGCCACAGACAATTTGGCCCTCTCTGCTTTCCTGCGGACTCCATCCTCAAAAGCACCTGTTTTCGCTTTCGGCAGCGTCCGGAGCAAAAAAGACAAACGTCCAGCTTTTGCTGCCACAGCAAAGGTGCCAGCGGGGAAAAGTAATGCTGGTTCTCACTGCCTCCTGGAACCTGTTCAAATGCCCCAGACAATTTGGCCCTCTCTGCTTTCCTGCGGACTCCATCCTCAAAAGCACCTGTTTTCGCTTTCGGCAGCCTCCGGAGCAAAAAAGACAAACGTCCAGCTTTTGCTGCCACAGCAAAGGTGCCAGCGGGGAAAAGTAATGCTGGTTCTCACTGCCTCCTGGAACCCTTTCAAATGCCACAGACAATTTGGCCCTCTCTGCTTTCCTGCGGACTCCATCCTCAAAAGCACCTGTTTTCGCTTTCGGCAGCCTCCGGAGCAAAAAAGACAAACGTCCAGCTTTTGCTGCCACAGCAAAGGTGCCAGCGGGGAAAAGTAATGCTGGTTCTCACTGCCTCCTGGAACTCCTTCAAATGCCCCAGACAATTTGGCCCTCTCTGCTTTCCTGCGGACTCCATCCTCAAAAGCACCTGTTTTCGCTTTCGGCAGCCTCCGGAGCAAAAAAGACAAACGTCCAGCTTTTGCTGCCACAGCAAATGTGCCAGCGGGGAAAAGTAATGCTGGTTCTCACTGCCTCCTGGAACCTCTTCAAATGCCACAGACATTTTGGCCCTCTCTGCTTTCCTGCGGACTCCATCCTCAAAAGCACCTGTTTTCGCTTTCGGCAGCCTCCGATGCAAAAAAGACAAACGTCCAGCTTTTGCTGCCACAGCAAAGGTGCCAGCGGGGAAAAGTAATGCTGGTTCTCACTGCCTCCTGGAACCTCTTCAAATGCCCCAGACAATTTGGCCCTCTCTGCTTTCCTGCGGACTCCATCCTCAAAAGCACCTGTTTTCGCTTTTGGCAACCTCCGGAGCAAAAAAGACAAACGTCCAGCTTTTGCTGCCACAGCAAAGGTGCCAGCGGGGAAAAGTAATGCTGGTTCTCACTGCCTCCTGGAACCCTTTAAAATGCCCCAGACAATTAAGCCCTCTCTGCTTTCCTGCGGACTCCATCCTCAAAAGCACCTATTTTCGCTTTTGGCAACCTCCGGAGCAAAAAAGACAAACGTCCAGCTTTTGCTGCCACAGCAAAGGTGCCAGCGGGGAAAAGTAATGCTGGTTCTCACTGCCTCCTGGAACCCTTTCAAATGCCACAGACAATTTGGCCCTCTCTGCTTTCCTGCGGACTCCATCCTCAAAAGCACCTGTTTTCGCTTTCGGCAGCCTCCGGAGCAAAAAAGACAAACGTCCAGCTTTTGCTGCCACAGCAAAGGTGCCAGCGGGGAAAAGTAATGCTGGTTCTCACTGCCTCCTGGAACCCTTTCAAATGCCACAGACAATTTGGCCCTCTCTGCTTTCCTGCGGACTCCATCCTCAAAAGCACCTGTTTTCGCTTTCGGCAGCCTCCGGAGCAAAAAAGACAAACGTCCAGCTTTTACTGCCACAGCAAAGGTGCCAGCGGGGAAAAGTAATGCTGGTTCTCACTGCCTCCTGGAACTCCTTCAAATGCCCCAGACAATTTGGCTCTCTCTGCTTTCCTGCGGACTCCATCCTCAAAAGCACCTGTTTTCGCTTTCGGCAGCCTCCGGACCAAAAAAGACAAACGTCCAGCTTTTGCTGCCACAGCAAACGTGCCAGCGGGGAAAAGTAATGCTGGTTCTCACTGCCTCCTGGAACCTCTTCAAATGCCACAGACATTTTGGCCCTCTCTGCTTTCCTGCGGACTCCATCCTCAAAAGCACCTGTTTTCGCTTTCGGCAACCTCATGAGCAAAAAAGACAAACGTCCAGCTTTTGCTGCCACAGCAAAGGTGCCAGCGGGGAAAAGTAATGCTGGTTCTCACTGCCTCCTGGAACTCTTTCAAATGCCACAGACAATTTGGCCCTCTCTGCTTTCCTGCGGACTCCATCCTCAAAAGCACCTGTTTTCGCTTTCGGCAGCCTCCGGAGCAAAAAAGACAAACGTCCAGCTTTTGCTGCCACAGCAAAGGTGCCAGCGGGGAAAAGTAATGCTGGTTCTCACTGCCTCCTGGAACCCTTTCAAATGCCCCAGACAATTTGGCCCTCTCTGCTTTCCTGAAAAGTCTATCCTCAAAAGCACCTGTTTTCGCTTTCGGCAGCCTCCGGAGCAAAAAAGACAAACGTCCAGCTTTTGCTGCCACAACAAAGGTGCCAGCGGGGAAAAGTAATGCTGGTTCTCACTGCCTCCTGGAACCCTTTCAAATGCCCCAGACAATTTGGCCCTCTCTGCTTTCCTGCGGACTCCATCCTCAAAAGCACCTGTTTTCGCTTTCGGCAACCTCCGGAGCAAAAAAGACAAACGTCCAGCTTTTGCTGCCACAGCAAAGGTGCCAGCGGGGAAAAGTAATGCTGGTTCTCACTGCCTCCTGGAACCCTTTCAAATGCCACAGACAATTTGGCCCTCTCTGCTTTCCTGCGGACTCCATCCTCAAAAGCACCTGTTTTCGCTTTCGGCAGCCTCCGATGCAAAAAAGACAAACGTCCAGCTTTTGCTGCCACAGCAAAGGTGCCAGCGGGGAAAAGTAATGCTGGTTCTCACTGCCTCCTGGAACCTCTTCAAATGCCCCAGACAATTTGGCCCTCTCTGCTTTCCTGCGGACTCCATCCTCAAAAGCACCTGTTTTCGCTTTTGGCAACCTCCGGAGCAAAAAAGACAAACGTCCAGCTTTTGCTGCCACAGCAAAGGTGCCAGCGGGGAAAAGTAATGCTGGTTCTCACTGCCTCCTGGAACCCTTTAAAATGCCCCAGACAATTAAGCCCTCTCTGCTTTCCTGCGGACTCCATCCTCAAAAGCACCTATTTTCGCTTTTGGCAACCTCCGGAGCAAAAAAGACAAACGTCCAGCTTTTGCTGCCACAGCAAAGGTGCCAGCGGGGAAAAGTAATGCTGGTTCTCACTGCCTCCTGGAACCTGTTCAAATGCCACAGACAATTTGGCCCTCTCTGCTTTCCTGCGGACTCCATCCTCAAAAGCACCTGTTTTCGCTTTCGGCAGCCTCCGGAGCAAAAAAGACAAACGTCCAGCTTTTGCTGCCACAGCAAAGGTGCCAGCGGGGAAAAGTAATGCTGGTTCTCACTGCCTCCTGGAACCTCTTCAAATGCCCCAGACAATTTGGCCCTCTCTGCTTTCCTGCGGACTCCATCCTCAAAAGCACCTGTTTTCGCTTTTGGCAACCTCCGGAGCAAAAAGACAAACGTCCAGCTTTTGCTGCCACAGCAAAGGTGCCAGCGGGGAAAAGTAATGCTGGTTCTCACTGCCTCCTGGAACCCTTTCAAATGCCACAGACAATTTGGCCCTCTCTGCTTTCCTGCGGACTCCATCCTCAAAAGCACCTGTTTTCGCTTTCGGCAGCCTCCGGAGCAAAAAAGACAAACGTCCAGCTTTTGCTGCCACAGCAAAGGTGCCAGCGGGGAAAAGTAATGCTGGTTCTCACTGCCTCCTGGAACCCTTTCAAATGCCACAGACAATTTGGCCCTCTCTGCTTTCCTGCGGACTCCATCCTCAAAAGCACCTGTTTTCGCTTTCGGCAGCGTCCGGAGCAAAAAAGACAAACGTCCAGCTTTTGCTGCCACAGCAAAGGTGCCAGCGGGGAAAAGTAATGCTGGTTCTCACTGCCTCCTGGAACCTGTTCAAATGCCCCAGACAATTTGGCCCTCTCTGCTTTCCTGCGGACTCCATCCTCAAAAGCACCTGTTTTCGCTTTCGGCAGCCTCCGGAGCAAAAAAGACAAACGTCCAGCTTTTGCTGCCACAGCAAAGGTGCCAGCGGGGAAAAGTAATGCTGGTTCTCACTGCCTCCTGGAACCCTTTCAAATGCCACAGACAATTTGGCCCTCTCTGCTTTCCTGCGGACTCCATCCTCAAAAGCACCTGTTTTCGCTTTCGGCAGCCTCCGGAGCAAAAAAGACAAACGTCCAGCTTTTGCTGCCACAGCAAAGGTGCCAGCGGGGAAAAGTAATGCTGGTTCTCACTGCCTCCTGGAACCTCTTCAAATGCCCCAGACAATTTGGCCCTCTCTGCTTTCCTGCGGACTCCATCCTCAAAAGCACCTGTTTTCGCTTTTGGCAACCTCCGGAGCAAAAAAGACAAACGTCCAGCTTTTGCTGCCACAGCAAAGGTGCCAGCGGGGAAAAGTAATGCTGGTTCTCACTGCCTCCTGGAACCCTTTAAAATGCCCCAGACAATTAAGCCCTCTCTGCTTTCCTGCGGACTCCATCCTCAAAAGCACCTATTTTCGCTTTTGGCAACCTCCGGAGCAAAAAAGACAAACGTCCAGCTTTTGCTGCCACAGCAAAGGTGCCAGCGGGGAAAAGTAATGCTGGTTCTCACTGCCTCCTGGAACCTGTTCAAATGCCACAGACAATTTGGCCCTCTCTGCTTTCCTGCGGACTCCATCCTCAAAAGCACCTGTTTTCGCTTTCGGCAGCCTCCGGAGCAAAAAAGACAAACGTCCAGCTTTTGCTGCCACAGCAAAGGTGCCAGCGGGGAAAAGTAATGCTGGTTCTCACTGCCTCCTGGAACCTCTTCAAATGCCCCAGACAATTTGGCCCTCTCTGCTTTCCTGCGGACTCCATCCTCAAAAGCACCTGTTTTCGCTTTTGGCAACCTCCGGAGCAAAAAGACAAACGTCCAGCTTTTGCTGCCACAGCAAAGGTGCCAGCGGGGAAAAGTAATGCTGGTTCTCACTGCCTCCTGGAACCCTTTCAAATGCCCCAGACAATTTGGCCCTCTCTGCTTTCCTGCGGACTCCATCCTCAAAAGCACCTGTTTTCGCTTTCGGCAGCCTCCGGAGCAAAAAAGACAAACGTCCAGCTTTTGCTGCCACAGCAAAGGTGCCAGCGGGGAAAAGTAATGCTGGTTCTCACTGCCTCCTGGAACCCTTTCAAATGCCACAGACAATTTGGCCCTCTCTGCTTTCCTGCGGACTCCATCCTCAAAAGCACCTGTTTTCGCTTTCGGCAGCGTCCGGAGCAAAAAAGACAAACGTCCAGCTTTTGCTGCCACAGCAAAGGTGCCAGCGGGGAAAAGTAATGCTGGTTCTCACTGCCTCCTGGAACCTGTTCAAATGCCACAGACAATTTGGCCCTCTCTGCTTTCCTGCGGACTCCATCCTCAAAAGCACCTGTTTTCGCTTTCGGCAGCCTCCGGAGCAAAAAAGACAAACGTCCAGCTTTTGCTGCCACAGCAAAGGTGCCAGCGGGGAAAAGTAATGCTGGTTCTCACTGCCTCCTGGAACCCTTTCAAATGCCACAGACAATTTGGCCCTCTCTGCTTTCCTGCGGACTCCATCCTCAAAAGCACCTGTTTTCGCTTTCGGCAGCCTCCGGAGCAAAAAAGACAAACGTCCAGCTTTTGCTGCCACAGCAAAGGTGCCAGCGGGGAAAAGTAATGCTGGTTCTCACTGCCTCCTGGAACTCCTTCAAATGCCCCAGACAATTTGGCCCTCTCTGCTTTCCTGCGGACTCCATCCTCAAAAGCACCTGTTTTCGCTTTCGGCAGCCTCCGGAGCAAAAAAGACAAACGTCCAGCTTTTGCTGCCACAGCAAATGTGCCAGCGGGGAAAAGTAATGCTGGTTCTCACTGCCTCCTGGAACCTCTTCAAATGCCACAGACATTTTGGCCCTCTCTGCTTTCCTGCGGACTCCATCCTCAAAAGCACCTGTTTTCGCTTTCGGCAGCCTCCGATGCAAAAAAGACAAACGTCCAGCTTTTGCTGCCACAGCAAAGGTGCCAGCGGGGAAAAGTAATGCTGGTTCTCACTGCCTCCTGGAACCTCTTCAAATGCCCCAGACAATTTGGCCCTCTCTGCTTTCCTGCGGACTCCATCCTCAAAAGCACCTGTTTTCGCTTTTGGCAACCTCCGGAGCAAAAAAGACAAACGTCCAGCTTTTGCTGCCACAGCAAAGGTGCCAGCGGGGAAAAGTAATGCTGGTTCTCACTGCCTCCTGGAACCCTTTAAAATGCCCCAGACAATTAAGCCCTCTCTGCTTTCCTGCGGACTCCATCCTCAAAAGCACCTATTTTCGCTTTTGGCAACCTCCGGAGCAAAAAAGACAAACGTCCAGCTTTTGCTGCCACAGCAAAGGTGCCAGCGGGGAAAAGTAATGCTGGTTCTCACTGCCTCCTGGAACCCTTTCAAATGCCACAGACAATTTGGCCCTCTCTGCTTTCCTGCGGACTCCATCCTCAAAAGCACCTGTTTTCGCTTTCGGCAGCCTCCGGAGCAAAAAAGACAAACGTCCAGCTTTTGCTGCCACAGCAAAGGTGCCAGCGGGGAAAAGTAATGCTGGTTCTCACTGCCTCCTGGAACCTCTTCAAATGCCCCAGACAATTTGGCCCTCTCTGCTTTCCTGCGGACTCCATCCTCAAAAGCACCTGTTTTCGCTTTTGGCAACCTCCGGAGCAAAAAGACAAACGTCCAGCTTTTGCTGCCACAGCAAAGGTGCCAGCGGGGAAAAGTAATGCTGGTTCTCACTGCCTCCTGGAACCCTTTCAAATGCCACAGACAATTTGGCCCTCTCTGCTTTCCTGCGGACTCCATCCTCAAAAGCACCTGTTTTCGCTTTCGGCAGCCTCCGGAGCAAAAAAGACAAACGTCCAGCTTTTGCTGCCACAGCAAAGGTGCCAGCGGGGAAAAGTAATGCTGGTTCTCACTGCCTCCTGGAACCCTTTCAAATGCCACAGACAATTTGGCCCTCTCTGCTTTCCTGCGGACTCCATCCTCAAAAGCACCTGTTTTCGCTTTCGGCAGCGTCCGGAGCAAAAAAGACAAACGTCCAGCTTTTGCTGCCACAGCAAAGGTGCCAGCGGGGAAAAGTAATGCTGGTTCTCACTGCCTCCTGGAACCTGTTCAAATGCCACAGACAATTTGGCCCTCTCTGCTTTCCTGCGGACTCCATCCTCAAAAGCACCTGTTTTCGCTTTCGGCAGCCTCCGGAGCAAAAAAGACAAACGTCCAGCTTTTGCTGCCACAGCAAAGGTGCCAGCGGGGAAAAGTAATGCTGGTTCTCACTGCCTCCTGGAACCTTTTCAAATGCCCCAGACAATTTGGCCCTCTCTGCTTTCCTGCGGACTCCATCCTCAAAAGCACCTGTTTTCGCTTTCGGCAGCCTCCGGAGCAAAAAAGACAAACGTCCAGCTTTTGCTGCCACAGCAAAGGTGCCAGCGGGGAAAAGTAATGCTGGTTCTCACTGCCTCCTGGAACCCTTTCAAATGCCACAGACAATTTGGCCCTCTCTGCTTTCCTGCGGACTCCATCCTCAAAAGCACCTGTTTTCGCTTTCGGCAGCCTCCGGAGCAAAAAAGACAAACGTCCAGCTTTTGCTGCCACAGCAAAGGTGCCAGCGGGGAAAAGTAATGCTGGTTCTCACTGCCTCCTGGAACCCTTTCAAATGCCACAGACAATTTGGCCCTCTCTGCTTTCCTGCGGACTCCATCCTCAAAAGCACCTGTTTTCGCTTTCGGCAGCGTCCGGAGCAAAAAAGACAAACGTCCAGCTTTTGCTGCCACAGCAAAGGTGCCAGCGGGGAAAAGTAATGCTGGTTCTCACTGCCTCCTGGAACCTGTTCAAATGCCCCAGACAATTTGGCCCTCTCTGCTTTCCTGCGGACTCCATCCTCAAAAGCACCTGTTTTCGCTTTCGGCAGCCTCCGGAGCAAAAAAGACAAACGTCCAGCTTTTGCTGCCACAGCAAAGGTGCCAGCGGGGAAAAGTAATGCTGGTTCTCACTGCCTCCTGGAACCCTTTCAAATGCCACAGACAATTTGGCCCTCTCTGCTTTCCTGCGGACTCCATCCTCAAAAGCACCTGTTTTCGCTTTCGGCAGCCTCCGGAGCAAAAAAGACAAACGTCCAGCTTTTGCTGCCACAGCAAAGGTGCCAGCGGGGAAAAGTAATGCTGGTTCTCACTGCCTCCTGGAACTCCTTCAAATGCCCCAGACAATTTGGCTCTCTCTGCTTTCCTGCGGACTCCATCCTCAAAAGCACCTGTTTTCGCTTTCGGCAGCCTCCGGACCAAAAAAGACAAACGTCCAGCTTTTGCTGCCACAGCAAACGTGCCAGCGGGGAAAAGTAATGCTGGTTCTCACTGCCTCCTGGAACCTCTTCAAATGCCACAGACATTTTGGCCCTCTCTGCTTTCCTGCGGACTCCATCCTCAAAAGCACCTGTTTTCGCTTTCGGCAACCTCATGAGCAAAAAAGACAAACGTCCAGCTTTTGCTGCCACAGCAAAGGTGCCAGCGGGGAAAAGTAATGCTGGTTCTCACTGCCTCCTGGAACTCTTTCAAATGCCACAGACAATTTGGCCCTCTCTGCTTTCCTGCGGACTCCATCCTCAAAAGCACCTGTTTTCGCTTTCGGCAGCCTCCGGAGCAAAAAAGACAAACGTCCAGCTTTTGCTGCCACAGCAAAGGTGCCAGCGGGGAAAAGTAATGCTGGTTCTCACTGCCTCCTGGAACCCTTTCAAATGCCCCAGACAATTTGGCCCTCTCTGCTTTCCTGAAAAGTCTATCCTCAAAAGCACCTGTTTTCGCTTTCGGCAGCCTCCGGAGCAAAAAAGACAAACGTCCAGCTTTTGCTGCCACAACAAAGGTGCCAGCGGGGAAAAGTAATGCTGGTTCTCACTGCCTCCTGGAACCCTTTCAAATGCCCCAGACAATTTGGCCCTCTCTGCTTTCCTGCGGACTCCATCCTCAAAAGCACCTGTTTTCGCTTTCGGCAACCTCCGGAGCAAAAAAGACAAACGTCCAGCTTTTGCTGCCACAGCAAAGGTGCCAGCGGGGAAAAGTAATGCTGGTTCTCACTGCCTCCTGGAACCCTTTCAAATGCCACAGACAATTTGGCCCTCTCTGCTTTCCTGCGGACTCCATCCTCAAAAGCACCTGTTTTCGCTTTCGGCAGCCTCCGATGCAAAAAAGACAAACGTCCAGCTTTTGCTGCCACAGCAAAGGTGCCAGCGGGGAAAAGTAATGCTGGTTCTCACTGCCTCCTGGAACCTCTTCAAATGCCCCAGACAATTTGGCCCTCTCTGCTTTCCTGCGGACTCCATCCTCAAAAGCACCTGTTTTCGCTTTTGGCAACCTCCGGAGCAAAAAAGACAAACGTCCAGCTTTTGCTGCCACAGCAAAGGTGCCAGCGGGGAAAAGTAATGCTGGTTCTCACTGCCTCCTGGAACCCTTTAAAATGCCCCAGACAATTAAGCCCTCTCTGCTTTCCTGCGGACTCCATCCTCAAAAGCACCTATTTTCGCTTTTGGCAACCTCCGGAGCAAAAAAGACAAACGTCCAGCTTTTGCTGCCACAGCAAAGGTGCCAGCGGGGAAAAGTAATGCTGGTTCTCACTGCCTCCTGGAACCTGTTCAAATGCCACAGACAATTTGGCCCTCTCTGCTTTCCTGCGGACTCCATCCTCAAAAGCACCTGTTTTCGCTTTCGGCAGCCTCCGGAGCAAAAAAGACAAACGTCCAGCTTTTGCTGCCACAGCAAAGGTGCCAGCGGGGAAAAGTAATGCTGGTTCTCACTGCCTCCTGGAACCTGTTCAAATGCCCCAGACAATTTGGCCCTCTCTGCTTTCCTGCGGACTCCATCCTCAAAAGCACCTGTTTTCGCTTTCGGCAGCCTCCGGAGCAAAAAAGACAAACGTCCAGCTTTTGCTGCCACAGCAAAGGTGCCAGCGGGGAAAAGTAATGCTGGTTCTCACTGCCTCCTGGAACCCTTTCAAATGCCACAGACAATTTGGCCCTCTCTGCTTTCCTGCGGACTCCATCCTCAAAAGCACCTGTTTTCGCTTTCGGCAGCCTCCGGAGCAAAAAAGACAAACGTCCAGCTTTTGCTGCCACAGCAAAGGTGCCAGCGGGGAAAAGTAATGCTGGTTCTCACTGCCTCCTGGAACTCCTTCAAATGCCCCAGACAATTTGGCTCTCTCTGCTTTCCTGCGGACTCCATCCTCAAAAGCACCTGTTTTCGCTTTCGGCAGCCTCCGGACCAAAAAAGACAAACGTCCAGCTTTTGCTGCCACAGCAAACGTGCCAGCGGGGAAAAGTAATGCTGGTTCTCACTGCCTCCTGGAACCTCTTCAAATGCCACAGACATTTTGGCCCTCTCTGCTTTCCTGCGGACTCCATCCTCAAAAGCACCTGTTTTCGCTTTCGGCAACCTCATGAGCAAAAAAGACAAACGTCCAGCTTTTGCTGCCACAGCAAAGGTGCCAGCGGGGAAAAGTAATGCTGGTTCTCACTGCCTCCTGGAACTCTTTCAAATGCCACAGACAATTTGGCCCTCTCTGCTTTCCTGCGGACTCCATCCTCAAAAGCACCTGTTTTCGCTTTCGGCAGCCTCCGGAGCAAAAAAGACAAACGTCCAGCTTTTGCTGCCACAGCAAAGGTGCCAGCGGGGAAAAGTAATGCTGGTTCTCACTGCCTCCTGGAACCCTTTCAAATGCCCCAGACAATTTGGCCCTCTCTGCTTTCCTGAAAAGTCTATCCTCAAAAGCACCTGTTTTCGCTTTCGGCAGCCTCCGGAGCAAAAAAGACAAACGTCCAGCTTTTGCTGCCACAACAAAGGTGCCAGCGGGGAAAAGTAATGCTGGTTCTCACTGCCTCCTGGAACCCTTTCAAATGCCCCAGACAATTTGGCCCTCTCTGCTTTCCTGCGGACTCCATCCTCAAAAGCACCTGTTTTCGCTTTCGGCAACCTCCGGAGCAAAAAAGACAAACGTCCAGCTTTTGCTGCCACAGCAAAGGTGCCAGCGGGGAAAAGTAATGCTGGTTCTCACTGCCTCCTGGAACCCTTTCAAATGCCACAGACAATTTGGCCCTCTCTGCTTTCCTGCGGACTCCATCCTCAAAAGCACCTGTTTTCGCTTTCGGCAGCCTCCGATGCAAAAAAGACAAACGTCCAGCTTTTGCTGCCACAGCAAAGGTGCCAGCGGGGAAAAGTAATGCTGGTTCTCACTGCCTCCTGGAACCTCTTCAAATGCCCCAGACAATTTGGCCCTCTCTGCTTTCCTGCGGACTCCATCCTCAAAAGCACCTGTTTTCGCTTTTGGCAACCTCCGGAGCAAAAAAGACAAACGTCCAGCTTTTGCTGCCACAGCAAAGGTGCCAGCGGGGAAAAGTAATGCTGGTTCTCACTGCCTCCTGGAACCCTTTAAAATGCCCCAGACAATTAAGCCCTCTCTGCTTTCCTGCGGACTCCATCCTCAAAAGCACCTATTTTCGCTTTTGGCAACCTCCGGAGCAAAAAAGACAAACGTCCAGCTTTTGCTGCCACAGCAAAGGTGCCAGCGGGGAAAAGTAATGCTGGTTCTCACTGCCTCCTGGAACCTGTTCAAATGCCACAGACAATTTGGCCCTCTCTGCTTTCCTGCGGACTCCATCCTCAAAAGCACCTGTTTTCGCTTTCGGCAGCCTCCGGAGCAAAAAAGACAAACGTCCAGCTTTTGCTGCCACAGCAAAGGTGCCAGCGGGGAAAAGTAATGCTGGTTCTCACTGCCTCCTGGAACCTCTTCAAATGCCCCAGACAATTTGGCCCTCTCTGCTTTCCTGCGGACTCCATCCTCAAAAGCACCTGTTTTCGCTTTTGGCAACCTCCGGAGCAAAAAGACAAACGTCCAGCTTTTGCTGCCACAGCAAAGGTGCCAGCGGGGAAAAGTAATGCTGGTTCTCACTGCCTCCTGGAACCCTTTCAAATGCCACAGACAATTTGGCCCTCTCTGCTTTCCTGCGGACTCCATCCTCAAAAGCACCTGTTTTCGCTTTCGGCAGCCTCCGGAGCAAAAAAGACAAACGTCCAGCTTTTGCTGCCACAGCAAAGGTGCCAGCGGGGAAAAGTAATGCTGGTTCTCACTGCCTCCTGGAACCCTTTCAAATGCCACAGACAATTTGGCCCTCTCTGCTTTCCTGCGGACTCCATCCTCAAAAGCACCTGTTTTCGCTTTCGGCAGCGTCCGGAGCAAAAAAGACAAACGTCCAGCTTTTGCTGCCACAGCAAAGGTGCCAGCGGGGAAAAGTAATGCTGGTTCTCACTGCCTCCTGGAACCTGTTCAAATGCCCCAGACAATTTGGCCCTCTCTGCTTTCCTGCGGACTCCATCCTCAAAAGCACCTGTTTTCGCTTTCGGCAGCCTCCGGAGCAAAAAAGACAAACGTCCAGCTTTTGCTGCCACAGCAAAGGTGCCAGCGGGGAAAAGTAATGCTGGTTCTCACTGCCTCCTGGAACCTCTTCAAATGCCACAGACATTTTGGCCCTCTCTGCTTTCCTGCGGACTCCATCCTCAAAAGCACCTGTTTTCGCTTTCGGCAGCCTCCGATGCAAAAAAGACAAACGTCCAGCTTTTGCTGCCACAGCAAAGGTGCCAGCGGGGAAAAGTAATGCTGGTTCTCACTGCCTCCTGGAACCTCTTCAAATGCCCCAGACAATTTGGCCCTCTCTGCTTTCCTGCGGACTCCATCCTCAAAAGCACCTGTTTTCGCTTTTGGCAACCTCCGGAGCAAAAAAGACAAACGTCCAGCTTTTGCTGCCACAGCAAAGGTGCCAGCGGGGAAAAGTAATGCTGGTTCTCACTGCCTCCTGGAACCCTTTAAAATGCCCCAGACAATTAAGCCCTCTCTGCTTTCCTGCGGACTCCATCCTCAAAAGCACCTATTTTCGCTTTTGGCAACCTCCGGAGCAAAAAAGACAAACGTCCAGCTTTTGCTGCCACAGCAAAGGTGCCAGCGGGGAAAAGTAATGCTGGTTCTCACTGCCTCCTGGAACCCTTTCAAATGCCACAGACAATTTGGCCCTCTCTGCTTTCCTGCGGACTCCATCCTCAAAAGCACCTGTTTTCGCTTTCGGCAGCGTCCGGAGCAAAAAAGACAAACGTCCAGCTTTTGCTGCCACAGCAAAGGTGCCAGCGGGGAAAAGTAATGCTGGTTCTCACTGCCTCCTGGAACCTGTTCAAATGCCCCAGACAATTTGGCCCTCTCTGCTTTCCTGCGGACTCCATCCTCAAAAGCACCTGTTTTCGCTTTCGGCAGCCTCCGGAGCAAAAAAGACAAACGTCCAGCTTTTGCTGCCACAGCAAAGGTGCCAGCGGGGAAAAGTAATGCTGGTTCTCACTGCCTCCTGGAACCCTTTCAAATGCCACAGACAATTTGGCCCTCTCTGCTTTCCTGCGGACTCCATCCTCAAAAGCACCTGTTTTCGCTTTCGGCAGCCTCCGGAGCAAAAAAGACAGACGTCCAGCTTTTGCTGCCACAGCAAAGGTGCCAGCGGGGAAAAGTAATGCTGGTTCTCACTGCCTCCTGGAACTCCTTCAAATGCCCCAGACAATTTGGCCCTCTCTGCTTTCCTGCGGACTCCATCCTCAAAAGCACCTGTTTTCGCTTTCGGTAGCCTCCGGAGCAAAAAAGACAAACGTCCAGCTTTTGCTGCCACAGCAAAGGTGCCAGCGGGGAAAAGTAATGCTGGTTCTCACTGCCTCCTGGAACCTGTTCAAATGCCCCAGACAATTTGGCCCTCTCTGCTTTCCTGCGGACTCCATCCTCAAAAGCACCTATTTTCGCTTTCGGCAGCCTCCGGAGCAAAAAAGACAGACGTCCAGCTTTTGCTGCCACAGCAAAGGTGCCAGCGGGGAAAAGTAATGCTGGTTCTCACTGCCTCCTGGAACCCTTTCAAATGCCCCAGACAATTTGGCCCTCTCTGCTTTCCTGCGGACTCCATCCTCAAAAGCACCTGTTTTCGCTTTCGGCAGCCTCCGGAGCAAAAAAGACAAACGTCCAGCTTTTGCTGCCACAGCAAAGGTGCCAGCGGGGAAAAGTAATGCTGGTTCTCACTGCCTCCTGGAACCTGTTCAAATGCCCCAGACAATTTGGCCCTCTCTGCTTTCCTGCGGACTCTAGCCTCAAAAGCGCCTTTTTTCACTTTCGGCGCCCTCCGGTGGTAAAAAGACAAACGTCCAGGTTTTGCTGCCACAGCAAAGGTGCCAGCGGGGAAAAGTGATGCTGGTTCTCACTGCCTCCTGGAACTCTTTCAAATGCCACAGACAATTTGGCCCTCTCTGCTTTCCTGCGGACTCCATCCTCAAAAGCACCTATTTTCGCTTTCGGCAGCCTCCGGAGCAAAAAAGACAGACGTCCAGCTTTTGCTGCCACAGCAAAGGTGCCAGCGGGGAAAAGTAATGCTGGTTCTCACTGCCTCCTGGAACCCTTTCAAATGCCCCAGACAATTTGGCCCTCTCTGCTTTCCTGCGGACTCCATCCTCAAAAGCACCTGTTTTCGCTTTCGGCAGCCTCCGGAGCAAAAAAGACAAACGTCCAGCTTTTGCTGCCACAGCAAAGGTGCCAGCGGGGAAAAGTAATGCTGGTTCTCACTGCCTCCTGGAACCTGTTCAAATGCCCCAGACAATTTGGCCCTCTCTGCTTTCCTGCGGACTCCATCCTCAAAAGCACCTGTTTTCGCTTTCGGCAGCCTCCGATGCAAAAAAGACAAACGTCCAGCTTTTGCTGCCACAGCAAAGGTGCCAGCGGGGAAAAGTAATGCTGGTTCTCACTGCCTCCTGGAACCTCTTCAAATGCCCCAGACAATTTGGCCCTCTCTGCTTTCCTGCGGACTCCATCCTCAAAAGCACCTGTTTTCGCTTTTGGCAACCTCCGGAGCAAAAAAGACAAACGTCCAGCTTTTGCTGCCACAGCAAAGGTGCCAGCGGGGAAAAGTAATGCTGGTTCTCACTGCCTCCTGGAACCCTTTAAAATGCCCCAGACAATTAAGCCCTCTCTGCTTTCCTGCGGACTCCATCCTCAAAAGCACCTATTTTCGCTTTTGGCAACCTCCGGAGCAAAAAAGACAAACGTCCAGCTTTTGCTGCCACAGCAAAGGTGCCAGCGGGGAAAAGTAATGCTGGTTCTCACTGCCTCCTGGAACCCTTTCAAATGCCACAGACAATTTGGCCCTCTCTGCTTTCCTGCGGACTCCATCCTCAAAAGCACCTGTTTTCGCTTTCGGCAGCCTCCGGAGCAAAAAAGACAAACGTCCAGCTTTTGCTGCCACAGCAAAGGTGCCAGCGGGGAAAAGTAATGCTGGTTCTCACTGCCTCCTGGAACCTCTTCAAATGCCCCAGACAATTTGGCCCTCTCTGCTTTCCTGCGGACTCCATCCTCAAAAGCACCTGTTTTCGCTTTTGGCAACCTCCGGAGCAAAAAGACAAACGTCCAGCTTTTGCTGCCACAGCAAAGGTGCCAGCGGGGAAAAGTAATGCTGGTTCTCACTGCCTCCTGGAACCCTTTCAAATGCCACAGACAATTTGGCCCTCTCTGCTTTCCTGCGGACTCCATCCTCAAAAGCACCTGTTTTCGCTTTCGGCAGCCTCCGGAGCAAAAAAGACAAACGTCCAGCTTTTGCTGCCACAGCAAAGGTGCCAGCGGGGAAAAGTAATGCTGGTTCTCACTGCCTCCTGGAACCCTTTCAAATGCCACAGACAATTTGGCCCTCTCTGCTTTCCTGCGGACTCCATCCTCAAAAGCACCTGTTTTCGCTTTCGGCAGCGTCCGGAGCAAAAAAGACAAACGTCCAGCTTTTGCTGCCACAGCAAAGGTGCCAGCGGGGAAAAGTAATGCTGGTTCTCACTGCCTCCTGGAACCTGTTCAAATGCCCCAGACAATTTGGCCCTCTCTGCTTTCCTGCGGACTCCATCCTCAAAAGCACCTGTTTTCGCTTTCGGCAGCCTCCGGAGCAAAAAAGACAAACGTCCAGCTTTTGCTGCCACAGCAAAGGTGCCAGCGGGGAAAAGTAATGCTGGTTCTCACTGCCTCCTGGAACCCTTTCAAATGCCACAGACAATTTGGCCCTCTCTGCTTTCCTGCGGACTCCATCCTCAAAAGCACCTGTTTTCGCTTTCGGCAGCCTCCGGAGCAAAAAAGACAAATGTCCAGCTTTTGCTGCCACAGCAAAGGTGCCAGCGGGGAAAAGTAATGCTGGTTCTCACTGCCTCCTGGAACTCCTTCAAATGCCCCAGACAATTTGGCTCTCTCTGCTTTCCTGCGGACTCCATCCTCAAAAGCACCTGTTTTCGCTTTCGGCAGCCTCCGGAGCAAAAAAGACAAACGTCCAGCTTTTGCTGCCACAGCAAACGTGCCAGCGGGGAAAAGTAATGCTGGTTCTCACTGCCTCCTGGAACCTCTTCAAATGCCACAGACATTTTGGCCCTCTCTGCTTTCCTGCGGACTCCATCCTCAAAAGCACCTGTTTTCGCTTTCGGCAACCTCATGAGCAAAAAAGACAAACGTCCAGCTTTTGCTGCCACAGCAAAGGTGCCAGCGGGGAAAAGTAATGCTGGTTCTCACTGCCTCCTGGAACTCTTTTAAATGCCACAGACAATTTGGCCCTCTCTGCTTTCCTGCGGACTCCATCCTCAAAAGCAGCTGTTTTCGCTTTCGGCAGCCTCCGGAGCAAAAAAGACAAACGTCCAGCTTTTGCTGCCACAGCAAAGGTGCCAGCGGGGAAAAGTAATGCTGGTTCTCACTGCCTCCTGGAACCCTTTCAAATGCCCCAGACAATTTGGCCCTCTCTGCTTTCCTGAAAAGTCTATCCTCAAAAGCACCTGTTTTCGCTTTCGGCAGCCTCCGGAGCAAAAAAGACAAACGTCCAGCTTTTGCTGCCACAACAAAGGTGCCAGCGGGGAAAAGTAATGCTGGTTCTCACTGCCTCCTGGAACCCTTTCAAATGCCCCAGACAATTTGGCCCTCTCTGCTTTCCTGCGGACTCCATCCTCAAAAGCACCTGTTTTCGCTTTCGGCAGCCTCCGGAGCAAAAAAGACAAACGTCCAGCTTTTGCTGCCACAGCAAAGGTGCCAGCGGGGAAAAGTAATGCTGGTTCTCACTGCCTCCTGGAACCCTTTCAAATGCCCCAGACAATTTGGCCCTCTCTGCTTTCCTGCGGACTCCATCCTCAAAAGCACCTGTTTTCGCTTTTGGCAACCTCCGGAGCAAAAAAGACAAACGTCCAGCTTTTGCTGCCACAGCAAAGGTGCCAGCGGGGAAAAGTAATGCTGGTTCTCACTGCCTCCTGGAACCCTTTCAAATGCCACAGACAATTAAGTCCTCTCTGCTTTCCTGCGGACTCTATCCTCAAAAGCGCCTTTTTTCACTTTCGGCGCCCTCCGGTGGTAAAAAGACAAACGTCCAGCTTTTGCTGCCACAGCAAAGGTGCCAGCGGGGAAAAGTGATGCTGGTTCTCACTGCCTCCTGGAACTCTTTCAAATGCCACAGACAATTTGGCCCTCTCTGCTTTCCTGCGGACTCCATCCTCAAAAGCACCTATTTTCGCTTTCGGCAGCCTCCGGAGCAAAAAAGACAGACGTCCAGCTTTTGCTGCCACAGCAAAGGTGCCAGCGGGGAAAAGTAATGCTGGTTCTCACTGCCTCCTGGAACCCTTTCAAATGCCCCAGACAATTTGGCCCTCTCTGCTTTCCTGCGGACTCCATCCTCAAAAGCACCTGTTTTCGCTTTCGGCAGCCTCCGGAGCAAAAAAGACAAACGTCCAGCTTTTGCTGCCACAGCAAAGGTGCCAGCGGGGAAAAGTAATGCTGGTTCTCACTGCCTCCTGGAACCTGTTCAAATGCCCCAGACAATTTGGCCCTCTCTGCTTTCCTGCGGACTCCATCCTCAAAAGCACCTGTTTTCGCTTTCGGCAGCCTCCGGAGCAAAAAAGACAAACGTCCAGCTTTTGCTGCCACAGCAAAGGTGCCAGCGGGGAAAAGTAATGCTGGTTCTCACTGCCTCCTGGAACCCTTTCAAATGCCCCAGACAATTTGGCCCTCTCTGCTTTCCTGCGGACTCCATCCTCAAAAGCACCTGTTTTCGCTTTCGGCAGCCTCCGGAGCAAAAAAGACAAACGTCCAGCTTTTGCTGCCACAGCAAAGGTGCCAGCGGGGAAAAGTAATGCTGGTTCTCACTGCCTCCTGGAACCTGTTCAAATGCCCCAGACAATTTGGCCCTCTCTGCTTTCCTGCGGACTCCATCCTCAAAAGCACCTGTTTTCGCTTTCGGCAGCCTCCGGAGCAAAAAAGACAAACGTCCAGCTTTTGCTGCCACAGCAAAGGTGCCAGCGGGGAAAAGTAATGCTGGTTCTCACTGCCTCCTGGAACCCTTTCAAATGCCCCTGACAATTTGGCCCTCTCTGCTTTCCTGCGGACTCCATCCTCAAAAGCACCTGTTTTCGCTTTCGGCAGCCTCCGGAGCAAAAAAGACAAACGTCCAGCTTTTGCTGCCACAGCAAAGGTGCCAGCGGGGAAAAGTAATGCTGGTTCTCACTGCCTCCTGGAACCCTTTCAAATGCCCCAGACAATTTGGCCCTCTCTGCTTTCCTGCGGACTCCATCCTCAAAAGCACCTGTTTTCGCTTTTGGCAACCTCCGGAGCAAAAAAGACAAACGTCCAGCTTTTGCTGACACAGCAAAGGTGCCAGCGGGGAAAAGTAATGCTGGTTCTCACTGCCTCCTGGAACCCTTTCAAATGCCCCTGACAATTTGGCCCTCTCTGCTTTCCTGCGGACTCTATCCTCAAAAGCGCCTTTTTTCACTTTCGGCGCCCTCCGGTGGTAAAAAGACAAACGTCCAGCTTTTGCTGCCACAGCAAAGGTGCCAGCGGGGAAAAGTAATGCTGGTTCTCACTGCCTCCTGGAACTCTTTCAAATGCCACAGACAATTTGGCCCTCTCTGCTTTCCTGCGGACTCCATCCTCAAAAGCACCTATTTTCGCTTTTGGCAACCTCCGGAGCAAAAAAGACAAACGTCCAGCTTTTGCTGCCACAGCAAAGGTGCCAGCGGGGAAAAGTAATGCTGGTTCTCACTGCCTCCTGGAACCTCTTCAAATGCCCCAGACAATTTGGCCCTCTCTGCTTTCCTGCGGACTCCATCCTCAAAAGCACCTGTTTTCGCTTTTGGCAACCTCCGGAGCAAAAAGACAAACGTCCAGCTTTTGCTGCCACAGCAAAGGTGCCAGCGGGGAAAAGTAATGCTGGTTCTCACTGCCTCCTGGAACCTCTTCAAATGCCCCAGACAATTTGGCCCTCTCTGCTTTCCTGCGGACTCCATCCTCAAAAGCACCTGTTTTCGCTTTCGGCAGCCTCCGGAGCAAAAAAGACAAACGTCCAGCTTTTGCTGCCACAGCAAAGGTGCCAGCGGGGAAAAGTAATGCTGGTTCTCACTGCCTCCTGGAACCCTTTCAAATGCCACAGACAATTTGGCCCTCTCTGCTTTCCTGCGGACTCCATCCTCAAAAGCACCTGTTTTCGCTTTCGGCAGCCTCCGGAGCAAAAAAGACAAACGTCCAGCTTTTGCTGCCACAGCAAAGGTGCCAGCGGGGAAAAGTAATGCTGGTTCTCACTGCCTCCTGGAACCCTTTCAAATGCCCCTGACAATTTGGCCCTCTCTGCTTTCCTGCGGACTCCATCCTCAAAAGCACCTGTTTTCGCTTTCGGCAGCCTCCGGAGCAAAAAAGACAAACGTCCAGCTTTTGCTGCCACAGCAAAGGTGCCAGCGGGGAAAAGTAATGCTGGTTCTCACTGCCTCCTGGAACCTGTTCAAATGCCCCAGACAATTTGGCCCTCTCTGCTTTCCTGCGGACTCCATCCTCAAAAGCACCTGTTTTCGCTTTTGGCAACCTCTGGAGCAAAAAAGACAAACGTCCAGCTTTTGCTGCCACAGCAAAGGTGCCAGCGGGGAAAAGTAATGCTGGTTCTCACTGCCTCCTGGAACCCTTTCAAATGCCCCTGACAATTTGGCCCTCTCTGCTTTCCTGCGGACTCCATCCTCAAAAGCGCCTTTTTTCACTTTCGGCGCCCTCCGGTGGTAAAAAGACAAACGTCCAGCTTTTGCTGCCACAGCAAAGGTGCCAGCGGGGAAAAGTAATGCTGGTTCTCACTGCCTCCTGGAACTCTTTCAAATGCCACAGACAATTTGGCCCTCTCTGCTTTCCTGCGGACTCCATCCTCAAAAGCACCTATTTTCGCTTTTGGCAACCTCCGGAGCAAAAAAGACAAACGTCCAGCTTTTGCTGCCACAGCAAAGGTGCCAGCGGGGAAAAGTAATGCTGGTTCTCACTGCCTCCTGGAACCCTTTCAAATGCCCCAGACAATTTGGCCCTCTCTGCTTTCCTGCGGACTCCATCCTCAAAAGCACCTGTTTTCGCTTTCGGCAGCGTCCGGAGCAAAAAAGACAAACGTCCAGCTTTTGCTGCCACAGCAAAGGTGCCAGCGGGGAAAAGTAATGCTGGTTCTCACTGCCTCCTGGAACCTCTTCAAATGCCCCAGACAATTTGGCCCTCTCTGCTTTCCTGCGGACTCCATCCTCAAAAGCACCTGTTTTCGCTTTCGGCAGCCTCCGGAGCAAAAAAGACAAACGTCCAGCTTTTGCTGCCACAGCAAAGGTGCCAGCGGGGAAAAGTAATGCTGGTTCTCACTGCCTCCTGGAACCCTTTCAAATGCCCCAGACAATTTGGCCCTCTCTGCTTTCCTGCGGACTCCATCCTCAAAAGCACCTGTTTTCGCTTTCGGCAGCCTCCGGAGCAAAAAAGACAAACGTCCAGCTTTTGCTGCCACAGCAAAGGTGCCAGCGGGGAAAAGTAATGCTGGTTCTCACTGCCTCCTGGAACCTGTTCAAATGCCCCAGACAATTTGGCCCTCTCTGCTTTCCTGCGGACTCCATCCTCAAAAGCACCTGTTTTCGCTTTCGGCAGCCTCCGGAGCAAAAAAGACAAACGTCCAGCTTTTGCTGCCACAGCAAAGGTGCCAGCGGGGAAAAGTAATGCTGGTTCTCACTGCCTCCTGGAACCCTTTCAAATGCCACAGACAATTTGGCCCTCTCTGCTTTCCTGCGGACTCCATCCTCAAAAGCACCTGTTTTCGCTTTCGGCAGCCTCCGGAGCAAAAAAGACAAACGTCCAGCTTTTGCTGCCACAGCAAAGGTGCCAGCGGGGAAAAGTAATGCTGGTTCTCACTGCCTCCTGGAACCTCTTCAAATGCCCCAGACAATTTGGCCCTCTCTGCTTTCCTGCGGACTCCATCCTCAAAAGCACCTGTTTTCGCTTTTGGCAACCTCCGGAGCAAAAAGACAAACGTCCAGCTTTTGCTGCCACAGCAAAGGTGCCAGCGGGGAAAAGTAATGCTGGTTCTCACTGCCTCCTGGAACCTCTTCAAATGCCCCAGACAATTTGGCCCTCTCTGCTTTCCTGCGGACTCCATCCTCAAAAGCACCTGTTTTCGCTTTCGGCAGCCTCCGGAGCAAAAAAGACAAACGTCCAGCTTTTGCTGCCACAGCAAAGGTGCCAGCGGGGAAAAGTAATGCTGGTTCTCACTGCCTCCTGGAACCCTTTCAAATGCCCCAGACAATTTGGCCCTCTCTGCTTTCCTGCGGACTCCATCCTCAAAAGCACCTGTTTTCGCTTTCGGCAGCCTCCGGAGCAAAAAAGACAAACGTCCAGCTTTTGCTGCCACAGCAAAGGTGCCAGCGGGGAAAAGTAATGCTGGTTCTCACTGCCTCCTGGAACCCTTTCAAATGCCCCTGACAATTTGGCCCTCTCTGCTTTCCTGCGGACTCCATCCTCAAAAGCACCTGTTTTCGCTTTCGGCAGCCTCCGGAGCAAAAAAGACAAACGTCCAGCTTTTGCTGCCACAGCAAAGGTGCCAGCGGGGAAAAGTAATGCTGGTTCTCACTGCCTCCTGGAACCTGTTCAAATGCCCCAGACAATTTGGCCCTCTCTGCTTTCCTGCGGACTCCATCCTCAAAAGCACCTGTTTTCGCTTTTGGCAACCTCTGGAGCAAAAAAGACAAACGTCCAGCTTTTGCTGCCACAGCAAAGGTGCCAGCGGGGAAAAGTAATGCTGGTTCTCACTGCCTCCTGGAACCCTTTCAAATGCCCCTGACAATTTGGCCCTCTCTGCTTTCCTGCGGACTCCATCCTCAAAAGCGCCTTTTTTCACTTTCGGCGCCCTCCGGTGGTAAAAAGACAAACGTCCAGCTTTTGCTGCCACAGCAAAGGTGCCAGCGGGGAAAAGTAATGCTGGTTCTCACTGCCTCCTGGAACTCTTTCAAATGCCACAGACAATTTGGCCCTCTCTGCTTTCCTGCGGACTCCATCCTCAAAAGCACCTATTTTCGCTTTTGGCAACCTCCGGAGCAAAAAAGACAAACGTCCAGCTTTTGCTGCCACAGCAAAGGTGCCAGCGGGGAAAAGTAATGCTGGTTCTCACTGCCTCCTGGAACCCTTTCAAATGCCCCAGACAATTTGGCCCTCTCTGCTTTCCTGCGGACTCCATCCTCAAAAGCACC